>NC_056749.1:52317334-52572334 GCF_019279795.1 Protopterus annectens
GTGGAGTACTCTAACTCTAACAATGTAAGGACTGACTCAAAGTCAGTGGGAATCTCTTACCATGGTTCTGTGTGCTCCAGATATGCATCGCCTTCTGGGAGAATGTCATAAAATACTTTTGTCATGAACATTATATGTGCATCTAATTGATAGGGTTGCTACTTGTCTGTCTGCAGTCTGTCTGAAGTTCTGTCTTACTTGCGGGTATATATGTGCTGGGGGTGGTTTGAAAATGGTAAGTGTGTTGAAGAAAAAATATTTTCTGGCTTTTCCCTAAAAGGCACATAAATCTTTAATACTGCACTTAAGTAATTTTAACATATAAACTATTATAAATAACCAATAATTAAAGCTTAGCATTTCAGTACTGTGGGGTGGCCGCTGTTGTGCAGCCTTTTTTAAAGCTGTCACCTCATAGAAAGAGGTTCTCTGGTTTGATTCTCGGCTACGGTGCCTTTTGTGCAGAGTCTACATGTCGTCTATGCAGTCATGTGGGTTTCATCCGGGTCCTCCGGTTTCCTCCCACATATCAAAGACATGCAGTAGGTGGCTTGGACACTCTAAATTGGCCCTAAGTGTAACAGCATGTGCGAGTGAATGGTATGGATGAACTACCATAGTAAGGCTAGCCACTGGGCGGTATAAACCTTGGCTCGAGAAGACTATCACTGTTGAAAGTGACACCCTCACCCCATGTACATAATGAGAAAAGGGTTTAAGGAAGGCTGGATGGATCTCAATACTGTGTTGTTACTTATGTAAATTTGTCAGAAGCAGTGACAACTGCTTTTAAACCCCTGACTGATCTATTTTTTTTTTTTGTGCTATGAAAGGAGTGTTTTAAGTTCTCTGCTCTGCAATAAAAACAGTGGAAAATGGTTCCACAGCTGTCTCTTTTTTTTTTTTTTTTTTTTTTTTTTTTTTGCTGTGTTCCTGACATTAGCAGATTAATTGTCCCTCTAAGATTTACAGCAGTGCTTGACAGGGTAAACTACATATTGATCTGTGTCTGTGGTATGTCATGCAGGCAGAGACAAATTCCTCTGCAAGTATGTGAGATGTTAAGCTTAAAAAAATATTTATTTATTATACATTTGTTTACCGGGGATATCTGACTGGACAGAGTTGTCCGTTTTTAGCAGAGGCCCAGGGAGAATAGCTCTAGAACAATTGCCAACATACTATAAATAAGACATTTACATGAGCATTGTGGTTTACACATTCAGTTATAAAATTATAGCAGATAATAAACATATGATTGCGTAAGATATTTACATAAGCATAGTGGTTTAGACATGCAATTTAAAGTATAGCGGGTAGTAACATATTGTTCATACACTATGTTTAGTAGAGAAAATCTTGAAGATGTTCTGAAGATAAGACAAGAAAGGAAAAACTAAAAAGGGAGGAGAATATAGACAAGTTCAAATGAGGTGCACTGACATTTTAAGGGAAAGCTTTTCAACATGATCTAGGGGAGAGTTAGTGGGTATAAATGGGACAGAGGGGAGTAGGCGGCAGTGAATTGGTAAGTAACGAGTGGTAATATATAGTGCAGTTTTGGTACCTATCTTTAAGAATAAGGGTGATGTGCAGAGCTGCAGTAACTACAGAGGGATTACACTGATCAGTCACAGCTTGAAGTTATGGGAAAGAGTAGTGGAAGCTAGGTTAAGAAGGGAGGTGATGATTAGTGATCAGCAGTATGGTTTCATGCCAGGAAAGAGCACTACAGATGCAATGTTTGCTCTGAGAGTGTTGTTGAAGAAATACAGAGAAGGTCAGAAGGAGTTGCATTGTGTCTTTGTGGACTTAGAGAAAGCATATGACAGGGTGCCTAGAGAGGAGCTGTGGTATTGTATGAGGAAGTCGGGAGTGGCAGAGAAGTATGTAAGAGTGGTACAGGATATGTACAAGGGTAGTGTGACATTGGTGAGGACTGCGGTGGGAGTGACAGATACATTTAAGGTGGAGGTGGGATTACATCAAGGATCAGCTCTGAGCCCTTTCTTATTTGCAGTGGTGATGGACAGGCTGACAGATGAGATCAGACAGGAGGCCCCGTGGACTATGATGTTTACAGATGACATTGTGATATGTAGTGAGAGTAGGGACCAGGTTGAGGAGACCCTGGAGAGGTGGAGATATGCTTTAGAGAGGAAAGGAATGAAGGTCAGCGGGGCTAAAACAGAATATATGTGTGTAAATGAGAGGGAGGCTAGAGGAATGGTTTGGATGTAGGGAGTAGAGTAGTTAAAGGTGTATGCGTTTAAGTACTTGGGATCAACAGTTCAGACAAATGGTGAGTGTGGAAGAGAGGTGAAGAAGAGAGTACAGGCAGGGTGGAATTGGTGGAGAAGAGTGTCAGGAGTGATTTGTGACAGACGGGTACCAGAAAGAGTGAAAGGGAAGGTCTACAAGGGGGTAGTGAGACCAGCTATGTTATATGGGTTAGAGATGGTGGCACTGACAAAAAGGCAGGAGTCAGAGCTGGATGTGGCAGAGTTAAAGATGTTAAGATTTGCACTGGGTGTGACTAGGATGGACAGGATTAGGAATCAGTATATAAGAGGGTCAGCTCAGGTTGGCCGATTTGGAGACAAAGCCAGAGAGGCGAGATTGTTTTGGTTTGGACATGTGCTGAGGAGGGATGCTGGGTATATTGGGAAAAGGATGCTAAGGATGGAGCTGCCAGGTAAGAGGTAAAAAGGAAGGCCTAAGATAAGGTTTATGGATGTGGTGAGAGAGGACATGCAGGTGGTTGGTGTGAAAGAGCAAGATGCAGAGGACAGGAAGAAATGGAAACAGATGATCTGCTGTGACGACCCCTAACTGGAACAGCCGAAAGAAGATGATGATGAATATATAGTGCATCTGTGGGAGTTTTAAAGAGGTTGGATAGTGGGTAGGGGAAAGGAGTTAGAATATGTCAACCAGGTGCAAGGCAGTTACAAGTAACATGTGATAATATATAGTGCATCTGTGGGAGTTTTAAAGAGGAGGTTGGATAGTGGGTAGGGGAAAGCAGTAAGAATATGTCAGCCAGGTGCTAGGCAGTTACAAGTAATGTGTGGTAATATATAGTGCATCTGTGGGAGTTTTAAAGATGTTGGATAGTGGGTAGGGGAAAGGAGTTAGAATATGTCAGCCAGGTGCTAGGCAGTTACAAGTAGTGTGTGATAATATATAGTGGATCTGTGGGAGTTTTAAAGAGGTTGGATAGTGGTTAGGGGAAATGAGATTGAATATGTCAGCCAAGTGCTAGGCAGTTGCAAGTAACATGTGATAATATACAGTGCATCTGTGGAAGTTTTGAAGAGGAGGTTAGATAGTGGGTAGGGGAAATGAGTTTGAATATGTCAGCCAGGTGCTAGGCAGTTACAAGTAACATGTGATAATATATAGTGCAACTGTGGGAGTTTTTAACAGGTTGGATAGTGGGTAGGGGTAGCATCTCTCACATATATTTGTATTTGTTGGGAGGAGGAGAGGGCTGTCTGTGTACATGAGACAGTTGCAACATTGCCTCAAGATTCCCAGATTCACCAGCTGGACTGGAGAAGAAACCGAAAACTGACCTTTGGACATGCTAGAATAGTATAGGGAACTCCTTTATAATTGAATCAAAAGGGCCAATGTGGAACAGAGTACTCAAAGGGAGTATGTGAGGATGTAGTGCTTTTAATTTTTTAGTGCTAACTTATAGAATTGCTTGTATGAGCAAGTGCCGGGCTTTAGATTAAGAATAGGGTGTTTATTTTGAGAGCTAGAGCAGTTTTAAGGAAAAAAGTGAAGAGTAGACTTTGTGGAGCTGAGAATGGTTTAAACCAGATTAAGCGGCATTGCGCTATGCGCAAAATCATGCAAAGCCATGCTAAAGCGGGTTTTATACAGGGGGACTTGAAAGAGCTAGAAATTGGCCCAAAACGGCCAATAGACTACAAGATTCTTGTGCTGGATTCACTCCTCCAGGGACAGATAGGCTGCTCTAAGCTCCCCACTCCCACTGGTGAACAAAAAAGCCTCCTTTTATCCAAGAAAGGAAATAGGCCACACAGGAACTATCCAAAAGAACAGAATACAGCAAAGCCTGTATTAGGGACTATTCTAGGTCAGGAAAGGCGGGAAACAAGGATTTTTTTTGTTTTTTTTTTGCTTTTTAGTACACAAACAGCAGAAAATGCAGTAAATATATAACACAGGCTAGCACACTTGAGTGTATAGCTTCAACAGGTAAATTCAACAAACAGGACAAACTTTTAAAGTGCAGGTAAAAAATAACTGTAAAACAGCTTTAAACAGGCAAAAGAGCAGATATTCTCACTTTTCTGTGAGAACAGACAGTCGCACAGGTAATAGCAGAAAAAAATATACTTAATCAGGTAAGCAGTTGCTCTTTTTGTCTCTCTGCTGCTAGCACCACTCTGCAGGACCACAAAGTATCAAAATATTTAGGATGGCATTACATAGTGTAGTTACAGATGCAATCATAGTAAAGAAAACACAATTACAATTTCATTTTATGCTAGAGAACAGGAATACATTCTTTGGTTACATAGTATCTAAATATTTAGGATGGCATTACATAGTGTAGTTACAGATGCAATCATAGTAAAGAAAACACAATTACAATTTCATTTTATGCTAGAGAACAGGAATACATTCTTTGGTTACATAGTATCTAAATATTTAGGATGGCATTACATAGTGTAGTTACAGATGCAATCATAGTAAAGAAAACACAATTACAATTTCATTTTATGCTAGAGAACAGGAATACATTCTTTGGTTACATAGTATCTAAATATTTAGGATGGCATTACATAGTGTAGTTACAGATGCAATCATAGTAAAGAAAACACAATTACAATTTCATTTTATGCTAGAGAACAGGAATACATTCTTTGGTTACATAGTATCTAAATATTTAGGATGGCATTACATAGTGTAGTTACAGATGCAATCATAGTAAAGAAAACACGATTACAATTTCATTTTATGCTAGAGAACAGGAATACATTCTTTGGTTACATAGTATCTAAATATTTAGGATGGCATTACATAGTGTAGTTACAGATGCAATCATAGTAAAGAAAACACAATTACAATTTCATTTTATGCTAGAGAACAGGAATACATTCTTTGGTTACATAGTATCTAAATATTTAGGATGGCATTACATAGTGTAGTTACAGATGCAATCATAGTAAAGAAAACACAATTACAATTTCATTTTATGCTAGAGAACAGGAATACATTCTTTGGTTACATAGTATCTAAATATTTAGGATGGCATTACATAGTGTAGTTACAGATGCAATCATAGTAAAGAAAACACGATTACAATTTCATTTTATGCTAGAGAACAGGAATACATTCTTTGGTTACATAGTATCTAAATATTTAGGATGGCATTACATAGTGTAGTTACAGATGCAATCATAGTAAAGAAAACACGATTACAATTTCATTTTATGCTAGAGAACAGGAATACATTCTTTGGTTACATAGTATCTAAATATTTAGGATGGCATTACATAGTGTAGTTACAGATGCAATCATAGTAAAGAAAACACAATTACAATTTCATTTTATGCTAGAGAACAGGAATACATTCTTTGGTTACATAGTATCTAAATATTTAGGATGGCATTACATAGTGTAGTTACAGATGCAATCATAGTAAAGAAAACACGATTACAATTTCATTTTATGCTAGAGAACAGGAATACATTCTTTGGTTACATAGTATCTAAATATTTAGGATGGCATTACATAGTGTAGTTACAGATGCAATCATAGTAAAGAAAACACGATTACAATTTCATTTTATGCTAGAGAACAGGAATACATTCTTTGGTTACATAGTATCTAAATATTTAGGATGGCATTACATAGTGTAGTTACAGATGCAATCATAGTAAAGAAAACACGATTACAATTTCATTTTATGCTAGAGAACAGGAATACATTCTTTGGTTACATAGTATCTAAATATTTAGGATGGCATTACATAGTGTAGTTACAGATGCAATCATAGTAAAGAAAACACGATTACAATTTCATTTTATGCTAGAGAACAGGAATACATTCTTTGGTTACATAGTATCTAAATATTTAGGATGGCATTACATAGTGTAGTTACAGATGCAATCATAGTAAAGAAAACACAATTACAATTTCATTTTATGCTAGAGAACAGGAATACATTCTTTGGTTACATAGTATCTAAATATTTAGGATGGCATTACATAGTGTAGTTACAGATGCAATCATAGTAAAGAAAACACGATTACAATTTCATTTTATGCTAGAGAACAGGAATACATTCTTTGGTTACATAGTATCTAAATATTTAGGATGGCATTACATAGTGTAGTTACAGATGCAATCATAGTAAAGAAAACACAATTACAATTTCATTTTATGCTAGAGAACAGGAATACATTCTTTGGTTACATAGTATCTAAATATTTAGGATGGCATTACATAGTGTAGTTACAGATGCAATCATAGTAAAGAAAACACAATTACAATTTCATTTTATGCTAGAGAACAGGAATACATTCTTTGGTTACATAGTATCTAAATATTTAGGATGGCATTACATAGTGTAGTTACAGATGCAATCATAGTAAAGAAAACACAATTACAATTTCATTTTATGCTAGAGAACAGGAATACATTCTTTGGTTACATAGTATCTAAATATTTAGGATGGCATTACATAGTGTAGTTACAGATGCAATCATAGTAAAGAAAACACGATTACAATTTCATTTTATGCTAGAGAACAGGAATACATTCTTTGGTTACATAGTATCTAAATATTTAGGATGGCATTACATAGTGTAGTTACAGATGCAATCATAGTAAAGAAAACACGATTACAATTTCATTTTATGCTAGAGAACAGGAATACATTCTTTGGTTACATAGTATCTAAATATTTAGGATGGCATTACATAGTGTAGTTACAGATGCAATCATAGTAAAGAAAACACGATTACAATTTCATTTTATGCTAGAGAACAGGAATACATTCTTTGGTTACATAGTATCTAAATATTTAGGATGGCATTACATAGTGTAGTTACAGATGCAATCATAGTAAAGAAAACACGATTACAATTTCATTTTATGCTAGAGAACAGGAATACATTCTTTGGTTACATAGTATCTAAATATTTAGGATGGCATTACATAGTGTAGTTACAGATGCAATCATAGTAAAGAAAACACGATTACAATTTCATTTTATGCTAGAGAACAGGAATACATTCTTTGGTTACATAGTATCTAAATATTTAGGATGGCATTACATAGTGTAGTTACAGATGCAATCATAGTAAAGAAAACACGATTACAATTTCATTTTATGCTAGAGAACAGGAATACATTCTTTGGTTACATAGTATCTAAATATTTAGGATGGCATTACATAGTGTAGTTACAGATGCAATCATAGTAAAGAAAACACAATTACAATTTCATTTTATGCTAGAGAACAGGAATACATTCTTTGGTTACATAGTATCTAAATATTTAGGATGGCATTACATAGTGTAGTTACAGATGCAATCATAGTAAAGAAAACACGATTACAATTTCATTTTATGCTAGAGAACAGGAATACATTCTTTGGTTACATAGTATCTAAATATTTAGGATGGCATTACATAGTGTAGTTACAGATGCAATCATAGTAAAGAAAACACGATTACAATTTCATTTTATGCTAGAGAACAGGAATACATTCTTTGGTTACATAGTATCTAAATATTTAGGATGGCATTACATAGTGTAGTTACAGATGCAATCATAGTAAAGAAAACACAATTACAATTTCATTTTATGCTAGAGAACAGGAATACATTCTTTGGTTACATAGTATCTAAATATTTAGGATGGCATTACATAGTGTAGTTACAGATGCAATCATAGTAAAGAAAACACGATTACAATTTCATTTTATGCTAGAGAACAGGAATACATTCTTTGGTTACATAGTATCTAAATATTTAGGATGGCATTACATAGTGTAGTTACAGATGCAATCATAGTAAAGAAAACACGATTACAATTTCATTTTATGCTAGAGAACAGGAATACATTCTTTGGTTACATAGTATCTAAATATTTAGGATGGCATTACATAGTGTAGTTACAGATGCAATCATAGTAAAGAAAACACAATTACAATTTCATTTTATGCTAGAGAACAGGAATACATTCTTTGGTTACATAGTATCTAAATATTTAGGATGGCATTACATAGTGTAGTTACAGATGCAATCATAGTAAAGAAAACACAATTACAATTTCATTTTATGCTAGAGAACAGGAATACATTCTTTGGTTACATAGTATCTAAATATTTAGGATGGCATTACATAGTGTAGTTACAGATGCAATCATAGTAAAGAAAACACAATTACAATTTCATTTTATGCTAGAGAACAGGAATACATTCTTTGGTTACATAGTATCTAAATATTTAGGATGGCATTACATAGTGTAGTTACAGATGCAATCATAGTAAAGAAAACACGATTACAATTTCATTTTATGCTAGAGAACAGGAATACATTCTTTGGTTACATAGTATCTAAATATTTAGGATGGCATTACATAGTGTAGTTACAGATGCAATCATAGTAAAGAAAACACAATTACAATTTCATTTTATGCTAGAGAACAGGAATACATTCTTTGGTTACATAGTATCTAAATATTTAGGATGGCATTACATAGTGTAGTTACAGATGCAATCATAGTAAAGAAAACACGATTACAATTTCATTTTATGCTAGAGAACAGGAATACATTCTTTGGTTACATAGTATCTAAATATTTAGGATGGCATTACATAGTGTAGTTACAGATGCAATCATAGTAAAGAAAACACGATTACAATTTCATTTTATGCTAGAGAACAGGAATACATTCTTTGGTTACATAGTATCTAAATATTTAGGATGGCATTACATAGTGTAGTTACAGATGCAATCATAGTAAAGAAAACACAATTACAATTTCATTTTATGCTAGAGAACAGGAATACATTCTTTGGTTACATAGTATCTAAATATTTAGGATGGCATTACATAGTGTAGTTACAGATGCAATCATAGTAAAGAAAACACGATTACAATTTCATTTTATGCTAGAGAACAGGAATACATTCTTTGGTTACATAGTATCTAAATATTTAGGATGGCATTACATAGTGTAGTTACAGATGCAATCATAGTAAAGAAAACACAATTACAATTTCATTTTATGCTAGAGAACAGGAATACATTCTTTGGTTACATAGTATCTAAATATTTAGGATGGCATTACATAGTGTAGTTACAGATGCAATCATAGTAAAGAAAACACGATTACAATTTCATTTTATGCTAGAGAACAGGAATACATTCTTTGGTTACATAGTATCTAAATATTTAGGATGGCATTACATAGTGTAGTTACAGATGCAATCATAGTAAAGAAAACACGATTACAATTTCATTTTATGCTAGAGAACAGGAATACATTCTTTGGTTACATAGTATCTAAATATTTAGGATGGCATTACATAGTGTAGTTACAGATGCAATCATAGTAAAGAAAACACAATTACAATTTCATTTTATGCTAGAGAACAGGAATACATTCTTTGGTTACATAGTATCTAAATATTTAGGATGGCATTACATAGTGTAGTTACAGATGCAATCATAGTAAAGAAAACACAATTACAATTTCATTTTATGCTAGAGAACAGGAATACATTCTTTGGTTACATAGTATCTAAATATTTAGGATGGCATTACATAGTGTAGTTACAGATGCAATCATAGTAAAGAAAACACAATTACAATTTCATTTTATGCTAGAGAACAGGAATACATTCTTTGGTTACATAGTATCTAAATATTTAGGATGGCATTACATAGTGTAGTTACAGATGCAATCATAGTAAAGAAAACACGATTACAATTTCATTTTATGCTAGAGAACAGGAATACATTCTTTGGTTACATAGTATCTAAATATTTAGGATGGCATTACATAGTGTAGTTACAGATGCAATCATAGTAAAGAAAACACAATTACAATTTCATTTTATGCTAGAGAACAGGAATACATTCTTTGGTTACATAGTATCTAAATATTTAGGATGGCATTACATAGTGTAGTTACAGATGCAATCATAGTAAAGAAAACACAATTACAATTTCATTTTATGCTAGAGAACAGGAATACATTCTTTGGTTACATAGTATCTAAATATTTAGGATGGCATTACATAGTGTAGTTACAGATGCAATCATAGTAAAGAAAACACAATTACAATTTCATTTTATGCTAGAGAACAGGAATACATTCTTTGGTTACATAGTATCTAAATATTTAGGATGGCATTACATAGTGTAGTTACAGATGCAATCATAGTAAAGAAAACACAATTACAATTTCATTTTATGCTAGAGAACAGGAATACATTCTTTGGTTACATAGTATCTAAATATTTAGGATGGCATTACATAGTGTAGTTACAGATGCAATCATAGTAAAGAAAACACGATTACAATTTCATTTTATGCTAGAGAACAGGAATACATTCTTTGGTTACATAGTATCTAAATATTTAGGATGGCATTACATAGTGTAGTTACAGATGCAATCATAGTAAAGAAAACACGATTACAATTTCATTTTATGCTAGAGAACAGGAATACATTCTTTGGTTACATAGTATCTAAATATTTAGGATGGCATTACATAGTGTAGTTACAGATGCAATCATAGTAAAGAAAACACGATTACAATTTCATTTTATGCTAGAGAACAGGAATACATTCTTTGGTTACATAGTATCTAAATATTTAGGATGGCATTACATAGTGTAGTTACAGATGCAATCATAGTAAAGAAAACACGATTACAATTTCATTTTATGCTAGAGAACAGGAATACATTCTTTGGTTACATAGTATCTAAATATTTAGGATGGCATTACATAGTGTAGTTACAGATGCAATCATAGTAAAGAAAACACAATTACAATTTCATTTTATGCTAGAGAACAGGAATACATTCTTTGGTTACATAGTATCTAAATATTTAGGATGGCATTACATAGTGTAGTTACAGATGCAATCATAGTAAAGAAAACACGATTACAATTTCATTTTATGCTAGAGAACAGGAATACATTCTTTGGTTACATAGTATCTAAATATTTAGGATGGCATTACATAGTGTAGTTACAGATGCAATCATAGTAAAGAAAACACAATTACAATTTCATTTTATGCTAGAGAACAGGAATACATTCTTTGGTTACATAGTATCTAAATATTTAGGATGGCATTACATAGTGTAGTTACAGATGCAATCATAGTAAAGAAAACACAATTACAATTTCATTTTATGCTAGAGAACAGGAATACATTCTTTGGTTACATAGTATCTAAATATTTAGGATGGCATTACATAGTGTAGTTACAGATGCAATCATAGTAAAGAAAACACGATTACAATTTCATTTTATGCTAGAGAACAGGAATACATTCTTTGGTTACATAGTATCTAAATATTTAGGATGGCATTACATAGTGTAGTTACAGATGCAATCATAGTAAAGAAAACACAATTACAATTTCATTTTATGCTAGAGAACAGGAATACATTCTTTGGTTACATAGTATCTAAATATTTAGGATGGCATTACATAGTGTAGTTACAGATGCAATCATAGTAAAGAAAACACAATTACAATTTCATTTTATGCTAGAGAACAGGAATACATTCTTTGGTTACATAGTATCTAAATATTTAGGATGGCATTACATAGTGTAGTTACAGATGCAATCATAGTAAAGAAAACACGATTACAATTTCATTTTATGCTAGAGAACAGGAATACATTCTTTGGTTACATAGTATCTAAATATTTAGGATGGCATTACATAGTGTAGTTACAGATGCAATCATAGTAAAGAAAACACGATTACAATTTCATTTTATGCTAGAGAACAGGAATACATTCTTTGGTTACATAGTATCTAAATATTTAGGATGGCATTACATAGTGTAGTTACAGATGCAATCATAGTAAAGAAAACACGATTACAATTTCATTTTATGCTAGAGAACAGGAATACATTCTTTGGTTACATAGTATCTAAATATTTAGGATGGCATTACATAGTGTAGTTACAGATGCAATCATAGTAAAGAAAACACGATTACAATTTCATTTTATGCTAGAGAACAGGAATACATTCTTTGGTTACATAGTATCTAAATATTTAGGATGGCATTACATAGTGTAGTTACAGATGCAATCATAGTAAAGAAAACACAATTACAATTTCATTTTATGCTAGAGAACAGGAATACATTCTTTGGTTACATAGTATCTAAATATTTAGGATGGCATTACATAGTGTAGTTACAGATGCAATCATAGTAAAGAAAACACAATTACAATTTCATTTTATGCTAGAGAACAGGAATACATTCTTTGGTTACATAGTATCTAAATATTTAGGATGGCATTACATAGTGTAGTTACAGATGCAATCATAGTAAAGAAAACACAATTACAATTTCATTTTATGCTAGAGAACAGGAATACATTCTTTGGTTACATAGTATCTAAATATTTAGGATGGCATTACATAGTGTAGTTACAGATGCAATCATAGTAAAGAAAACACAATTACAATTTCATTTTATGCTAGAGAACAGGAATACATTCTTTGGTTACATAGTATCTAAATATTTAGGATGGCAGTGGTAACTTAATTGTGAGGGAGAAAGATTGAGAAGAAAAAGAGAGAAAAAAGGTGGTAAAGATTATTTATATGTACAGTTGTGATATTTACAATATGTACATTTAAGTTAGGTTAGCTTGTACTCAGAGTTAGACGGGAGTTTAAGGGGGGGATAGATTATTAGGCTAGGTGGGGAGAGTGCAGTTGCATTTCCTGTTACAGTAAAGGTAGGAATGTACCTGAGTTTTAAAGGTTTCAAAGTTTTCACAAGTCCTTAGTGAGGAAGGAAGACAATTCCATTTATTAACTAAGGAAAAGGTAAAAGAAGCTGACCAGCAGGACGACTGGGTTTGCGGACAGTGATTAGGGTTTGGTGAGTAGATCTTAGAGTTCTCTGAGGGGTGTAAGGTTGAATAATTAGTCTGTGGGCTGTAGTAATTTGAAGATAGTCTAGATGGTTGGAGAGTTCAAGCCAGTTTAACAAATGAAGGGCAGTACAATGATGGGAGGAGAATTTGGCTTTGGTGGCAAATTTAGAAATCTTATTATAACAGACTTCCAATTTGGAGGAGAGAGAGGCAGATAAGTTTGATAGTAGAGGAGCACCATACATTTGTGAGGGGAGTAGATAGGTAGTGGCAAGAGTTTGTCTGGTGGGAGGGGAGAGAAAGTGAATGTTTCTGTATAGCATGCCAAGCTTTACATGGGTTTTCTTAATGTTTTTGGATGTGAGTGTCGAATTTAGGTGTTCATCAATAGTAACCCCAAGTAGTTTAGTGAAGGGAACAACTTCTATAGTAGAGTTGTTTGGCTAATAATTTGGACTGAGTTTTTATCAAGAGGGGAAGTGTTTGAGGGAGAGAATAATAGTATTTTGGATTTGTTGGCATTTAGCGAGAGGTGGTTTTGGAGCATCCAGTTTTCAGTGGAGGAGAAAACAGTTTGGGTCACTGTTTGAAGCTCTGAGAGGTTAGAGACACAGCAGACTAAAGTTAAATCATCTGCATATTGTACAATTTTGGTGTTGGGTATGGCTTTGTGGAAATCATTAATAAAGATGTTGAACAGCATTGGACCAAGTATGGATCCCTGTGGTACCCAAGTGGGGGTAGGAAGGAAGGCTGAGGTGCCTATCCCCCACTTCACAACTTGAGACCTGTTAGAGAAGTAGCTTGAGAACCAGGATAAGGAATTCTGGGAGAGATGAAGGCTAGAAAGATGGTTCAAGAGGTGGGTGTGGGAGATAGTATCAAATACCTTGGACAGATCAAGTAGAACTGAAGATACTATTTATCCCAGAGTCACGGGCCAGATTTACTGTGTCTAAGAAAGAGACAAAGGCAGTGATAGTACTATGGTCAGGTCGGAAGCTGTGTTGGATTGGAGTAATTAGTTGGTGATTGGCTAGGAATGGCATAAGCTGAAGGTGGATGCATTTTTCCAGGAGTTTTGAGATTGGTGAGAGGATAGTTATGGGGAGGTAGTTAGAGATGCTATTGTTCTTGCCTCCTTTATGGAGAGGTAGAATAAAGGCAGCACACCATAATTTGGGTGCATAAGATTCCTGTATGGATCTATTGATCAAGATGATGATGGGGAGAGCAATACCATCTGCGGCTGTTTTTAGGAAGGATGATGGGATATTGTCAGGGGCATTGGAGCATGGCTTTAATTTAGAGAGTAGTTTTTTATGTGGGAGGTTGAGATGGGTTTAAGTTCAAAAATTGGAGGAGGATTGGGGGCAGAGGGTTGTGTAGGGGGTGAGGAAGATTGAATAGGTTGAGGGGAAGGGTTGTTGTTAGGGAAGGTCTTGGTCAGTTCTGCTATGGAATTGATGAAGAAGGAGTTGAATAGGGAGGCTATTTCAGGATCAGATTTGCTTGGGTCAGGGCAGGGGTTATTTCTGGTGCCTGGGTTGAGAAGAGAGTCAATGGAATTCCAGAAATGTTTGGGGTTTTTTGATTGGTTAGACCGGAGTTTAACATAGTAGGACTTATATCTCTGATGATTTGTTTTTTAACGAGGATGCAGATTTGTTTATATTTAAGAAGAGTTTCTGGCTGGTTATTTTGATGGTATGTTTTCCAGGATGTATCTCTTTGTAGCATACGTTTTTTGGTGTCTTTAGTTAGCCATGGGGCGGTCTTGATTTTTACTCTTTTTATTTTTGGTGGAGCTAGGGAGTTGAGGACGTTTAAGAAGGTTGAGTTGAAGAATTCTATGGCATTGTCTAGTGGTAGAGTTTTTAGGGGGTTCCAGTTCATTTTAGGGCATCAGAGAAAGAAGTGGGGTTAAAGTTTGTGAGGTTACATATGTGAGTGTATTGGTGTAGGTGAGGAGAAGGGTGGGTAGCTCTGTGGATGAAAGCTAGCAAGTGGTCTCCTATAGGGTCAGGTATAATGCCAGAGTTTATGACTTTATTAGGGTGGGATACTAGGATCCAGACTAGTGTGGTACCTGGGGGGTTTGTTTTGTTGGGTCTGGTAATGGAGTTAGTTAGTTGGGTATAGTTAAATTGATGGATATGGTGGGATTTGGGTTGTTGATTTTATTCCAGTCAATATTTACATCTCCAAGTATGAAGGTCACTAGCTTAATAGTGGTAGAGGTCCAGAGGAGGATTTCTTCAAGAGTGGTGGTGTACAGGTATGTCCACACTATAGGTAATAATGTTGTACATACTTAACAATGTAAAATAAAATACATAGTGGTGCAAAGTGTTACACTGAAACAATACAATACACTGAATATAAATACATAGTGGTGCAAAGTGTTACACTGAAACAATACAATACACTGAATATAAATACATAGTGGTGCAAAGTGTTACACTGAAACAATACAATACACTGAATATAAATGCATAGTGGTGCAAAGTGTTACACTGAAACAATACAATACACTGAATATAAATACATAGTGGTGCAAAGTGTTATACTGAAACAATACAATACACTGAATATAAATACATAGTGGTGCAAAGTGTTACACTGAAACAATACAATACACTGAATATAAATGCATAGTGGTGCAAAGTGTTACACTGAAACAATACAATACACTGAATATAAATGCATAGTGGTGCAAAGTGTTACACTGAAACAATACAATACACTGAATATAAATGCATAGTGGTGCAAAGTGTTACACTGAAACAATACAATACACTGAATATAAATGCATAGTGGTGCAAAGTGTTACACTGAAACAATACAATACACTGAATATAAATGCATAGTGGTGCAAAGTGTTACACTGAAACAATACAATACACTGAATATAAATGCATAGTGGTGCAAAGTGTTACACTGAAACAATACAATACACTGAATATAAATGCATAGTGGTGCAAAGTGTTACACTGAAACAATACAATACACTGAATATAAATGCATAGTGGTGCAAAGTGTTACACTGAAACAATATAATACACTGAATATAAATGCATAGTGGTGCAAAGTGTTACACTGAAACAATACAATACACTGAATATAAATGCATAGTGGTGCAAAGTGTTACACTGAAACAATACAATACACTGAATATAAATGCATAGTGGTGCAAAGTGTTACACTGAAACAATACAATACACTGAATATAAATGCATAGTGGTGCAAAGTGTTACACTGAAACAATACAATACACTGAATATAAATGCATAGTGGTGCAAAGTGTTACACTGAAACAATACAATACACTGAATATAAATGCATAGTGGTGCAAAGTGTTACACTGAAACAATACAATACACTGAATATAAATGCATAGTGGTGCAAAGTGTTACACTGAAACAATACAATACACTGAATATAAATGCATAGTGGTGCAAAGTGTTACACTGAAACAATACAATACAATGAATATAAATGCATAGTGGTGCAAAGTGTTACACTGAAACAATACAATACACTGAATATAAATGCATAGTGGTGCAAAGTGTTACACTGAAACAATACAATACACTGAATATAAATGCATAGTGGTGCAAAGTGTTACACTGAAACAATACAATACACTGAATATAAATGCATAGTGGTGCAAAGTGTTACACTGAAACAATACAATACACTGAATACAAATGCATAGTGGTGCAAAGTGTTACACTGAAACAATACAATACACTGAATATAAATGCATAGTGGTGCAAAGTGTTACACTGAAACAATACAATACACTGAATATAAATGCATAGTGGTGCAAAGTGTTACACTGAAACAATACAATACACTGAATATAAATACATAGTGGTGCAAAGTGTTACACTGAAACAATACAATACACTGAATACAAATGCATAGTGGTGCAAAGTGTTACACTGAAACAATACAATACACTGAATATAAATGCATAGTGGTGCAAAGTGTTACACTGAAACAATACAATACACTGAATATAAATGCATAGTGGTGCAAAGTGTTACACTGAAACAATACAATACACTGAATATAAATGCATAGTGGTGCAAAGTGTTACACTGAAACAATACAATACACTGAATATAAATGCATAGTGGTGCAAAGTGTTACACTGAAACAATACAATACACTGAATATAAATGCATAGTGGTGCAAAGTGTTACACTGAAACAATACAATACACTGAATATAAATGCATAGTGGTGCAAAGTGTTACACTGAAACAATACAATACACTGAATATAAATGCATAGTGGTGCAAAATGACACAACTAATTCAGTGCAGATGTATGCTGGGGAGTGCAGCAGACCATGCTGGTAGTGGGGTATGATGTATGAAGAAACAATGCTCATTGTGAAAACCTCTTCCTTGCTTATTTTATTTAATTTGATTTTTAGTGTGGGTAGAATACTGATCCAGTGGAACATTCTCATGTTCAGCCATGGAGAAATAATACAAAAAAAAAGATGAACAATTATAAATAAAATAAAATTATGAATTTGAGTTTCTTCCTTCCCGACCTCCCTCTCTCCTTTTTCTTTAGGTAGGCTATGGAGGTACGTACGTAGTGGTTCTGGAACAATCAAATTTCGTGTTGCGGTCAAAATGAAGGAAAAGGTGGAGATCTGAGTTCCCCCATTTTTCTTATTTATCCACCAGTAGAAATAGGTTTAATTAGTTCCCTGGGAACTAGAAGAATTGTTTATGAACACAGAGAGGAATGACAACAAAAAAGATAGTTTTCTATCCCAAGAGAGATGGTTAAGGACATATGTCTCATGGTATGAGCTTTACCTATGATGCAGTGGACACCAGAGGCACAATAAGCATGTCTTTTTACAAGGAAAGGAGGGCTACTTGGGGTACTGGGGTACTGTTACAGAGATGAGTGGCTAGGGTACTGTTACAAAGATGAGTGGCAAAGCCTCTGTAGGCAGTAGCTGCCATCTACTTCCCCTCCATACCTCCAACTTCTTAGGGGAAGAAATCTGGAGAATGGGTAAAATAATGGGGGGGGGGGGACAAAGGCCCAAAAATGAGAACAGATTTTTATAAATTAAGAATGTCACTATAATAATAAGATATGTGTTAGCATGCATTTTTCTAAAGAATATGAAGTCTAAAAGTCAAATATAATGTTTAGTGACTTCAGTCCTCAGCGATTTGCCTGAAAAATTCAAATTTTATGAAGAACAGACTAAAATAAGAGGCAAAAATCAGGAGAGTTGTGAGGTATGCTCCCTTCCCCTTGGGATTTGGCAGGAAGGGAAGGGCCAGATTTACACCAAGGGGGTCCTCAGACACTGAAATAAAGTGATCTCTGGATTGGCCACTCAAGTCATATGATCACTTGGTACTTATATCATATGAGCATGTCAAAATGCTCAAATTTTCACAGAACTCAGAACAACTGTATTATTTAAATAAGGGAGCCCAGTTACTCCAATGAGCAGACTCTTGTGATTAGAGTTTGCTACTATTGTACAGCCAACATGCAGCTGGTAAATCTTTTTCTAGTTATTATTTGTGTTGCTGCAGGAGTCCATGCTGCAATGGTATTGCTCCTAGAAACACTTAAGGGGCTCAAGCAACTATGTCTAACAGAAGGAAGCAGGCAGTACTTTGTAAGATGATAGAGATAAATGCTTGTACTAAGGTGCATTTTACACACAAATTACTTCACTCTGGGAGTGACACGCAGAGAATTAGAGTTTCAAATACCAGTTTTTCAATGTACTTATTTATTTCTAACATAGCAGAAAAACATTTGCATGTAGCTGACTGAAACTATGTAACATTTTCAGACATTAGAAGAAAGTGTACTAAGGTGCATTTCTTGTACAGCACTGGCTGGGTACAGGACTAGTTAGCAGTCACTGTCTAATGAACTGTCAGTTTTCTAAACTTACATTTATTTTTGATATGTCAGGAAAGTACAATTGTGTAAGTTGAACATACCATAACATGTTTGAATGACCACTGCTGCACTAGCTTTAAATGGGTTATATCCAGACAAGGATATAACAGCCAGCCAGCTCCCAAAGCTTCAGGGCTCCTTCCATGTACCCAAACTACCAAGCAGCTTGAGCTGAGTTGATTAAAAGTCAAGTTTGGGAGCAAAGCCCTTCAGAGCTTTCCTGCCAGCAGAGTGAGGGAGGCTAAACCCTGAAAGGACAATGCTAGGAATAACAAAAAACAAATGTCCACAGCCTTGCATAAAAAAAAAACAAAAAACAAAGGGGATGGATGGAGGGAGCAGTTACTGCGGCAGTGATCATTTGAACATCTATTATTGTATTAGTTCAACTTACACAACTGTACCATGTTTTTTATATTGATCACTTCTGCAGTAGCCTTAGCTATATGGGTAGATTAGCATTGCTAACTATATTGGTAGGTGGAAGGGGAAGGGTCCAGGAGACCCTGGAGATTGGTCCTAGCAAAACTTGATCTAGACCCAGAGAAAGAATCAAGCCTATAGTGGTTTGTAAAAGTATGTACAGAGGACCAAGTAGCAAGCTTTTTGAATACTTCCAGAATTCAAACCTCTCCAAACAGCAGTAGATGAAGCCAAGGCCCTGGTAGAATGGGCCTTGACCCTGGCTGGGAATAGATTTGCCATCATGATTATAACAGTAGCCTTGCACAGCAATTTGGAGTAGTCTGTTTTGACACAGGTTGTCCCTTCTTCTTACCTTCATAAGAAATGAACAATTGATCCAAAGATTTGAAAGATTTCATTCTGTCAATATAGTACCTGAGTTGTCTGTGGACATCCAAAGTGGGGAGTATCCTTTCTCCCTCATTTTTAGGCCCAGGAAAGAAAATGGGGAGGTGGATAGTTTGGCTTAAAGTAAACACGGACACCACGTTAGGCATAAAAGAAGGATTTGTTCTCGAAGAAACCTGTCCCTATGGAAAATGAGGTAGGGTTGACTCACCATAAGAGTGTGCAAGTAAAACTGTTTGCCATGTTAAGAATCTCATGTCAGCCAGATTAGGTGGTTTGAATGGAGCAAGTGTTAGCATGTCTAACACAAAATTAAGATCCCAAGGAGGTATCACCACTTTACTTGGAGGCCTGTTATGTAAAACTCCTTACAAGAACATTTTGAGATGATACTATCTTGAAAGAGGAGGATCCATGGGCAGACATGCTGAAATGGCCAATAAATATACCTTGATAGAGGAATAAGAAAGGCCATAGGATAGTAACTCACATAAGCACTCTAAAACCAGAAAAAAACTAACCCAGAATGGCTGCTGATTATTTTGTATACAACAACTAGGAAAACCTTTTCCATTAATATATGATTTTCTAGCAGAGGCTTTCTTGCTTCCATTAATAGCTGCTGCATGCCCTCCAAAATCAAGTGCATGAAAGGAATTAAGACCCTATCATCCAGTCAGTTGAAGATGACTGATGGTGGAGTGTTTCAAACACCCATGCTCTTGTGAGGAAACTTGTGGTAATTGCCCCTGGCCATTTCCAAAAGAGGGGAGAAGTTTACCTGGGCCAGAAGGGAGTCATCGCAATGATCTTGGGGGATTCCTTCTGAATCTTTTTTTTTATTTTTAGTATCTTATTTTGAGTCTTTATTTTTACTATTTAAATTTTTATTAATTTAATCAAATTTTCCTTCTGTAAACTGTCCTGGAACATAACTTTGCCAGTTTATTGTTCAGAGACGAGGCAAAGAGGTCTACCTGATGAACTCCCCACAGATGCTTCAAATCTTGGAAGACCCCCGGATCTGCTTTCCATTTGTGAGGGTCTGCAATAGTCCTGCTCAGCCTGTCTGCCACACAGTTTTCCTCTGACAGAATGTAGAATGCCTGTAGAGTGAGATTGTGCTGTGAAACTATATCCCATGCTAACATGGCAAGTCTGCAAAGGAAGTACAACCTGGTTCCCCTTGCTTGTTGATGTGCCACATGAATGTGGTATTACCTGTAACCATTTGAAGAAGTCCTGCCAACCAAAAAGGGTTCAGAGAGTTGAATGCCTTGATCAAGGCAAGTATCTCCATGATATTTATGTGCTTGCACCCCCTGCATTTTTAGGGTCTATATCATATGAGCGAATTGCACAAATTGCGAACGCTCATAATATCGAATGTACCGGACCTCAAAGTGCTTTTTCTGAGATTGCGGTACAGTGAAGAATGGGATACTTGCCCTTTCCTCACTGTTGTGCGATCTCGAGAGTTGGAATATATATTTAGCTGGGGGTGTGGGAGCACAGCCCCCCACAATAGGAAGTTCAAGATCCAGTACGTTCGATATTATGAGCGTTTGCAGTTTGTGCGATTCGCTCATATGATATAGACCCGCATTTTTATCCCTCCACAAACTGCTCCCCAAGCCAAGTCCAAGCCATCTGTCATGGCTGACTGCTTTGCAGTAGGGCGACAGAAGGGAAGACCTGGATTTAAAGATATCTGTTGCCTCCACCAAAACAAATTAACTTCTGACAAACCCCAATACTGGGATCTGAAAAAAAATAAAAGGTGCTGATGCTGAGCCCAAAGAGATTTCATATACCACTGTATCTTTTTCATGGGGAGTCTTGCCAGGGGTATCATGAGAAATATGGATAACCTGTAGCCTGCAATGAGCTATAATAGGAGCGAGACACTTTTTGAACACTCTTGATGCAGTGGATAGTCCAAAGTGTAAGGGAGAGAGCTGATAATGTGATCCAGACACACACAACCTTAAGAATCACCTCAAGTCTGGATGAAAAGGGATGTGATGATCAGCATCTTTTAAGTCAACTTTTACCAGGAACTCGAAAGAGAAAGAAGATGTAATAGGTTTTGAAGTGACATCATTTTGAATTTGGGCACTCTCAGAAACACGCTTAGGAAAGAAAGATGCTGAATTGGTCTCCAAACATTTTCCTTCTTTGGCACTGGGAACATTCTTGAATAAAACCCTTTCCCCCTGGGAAGGAAGAACTGGATCTATCACTTCTTTGGGTAGCTTACGATGAATGACAGGTGGAAATAAGAGTCTGATCTACAGGATGTGGCATTTCCTCCTCCTGCCATCTGTAACCCTGTTAAATGATTTTCAGAACATGTTTGTCTGAAATAATCTGTTGCCAAAGAGAAAAATGGAGATTCAGACTTTCCGGAAGAAGCAAGGGGCCAATGTGAGAGGCGGTCACAATGTCTCTTGAATAGTTACTCAGATATTTTGTATTAGCCTTGGTTTTGGGAGGTTTGAGACTTCTCCTTGAAACCCTCTTGCCACTTCTTCTTAAGCATCTGTTTACTTGAATTCTGTTGAGACTGTGTCTTCTGATTTTTTTTTGCCAAAAACTGGATAAATAGAAAATCTTTTGGACAATTTGGAAAAGGAGGGTTGAAAGATCTTAGCGATTCCCTGGATCAGCTTGCCCCTTTCATCACACTTTTTGATCATCTCTGCAGCAGAGGGATCAAACACTAAATCTGTATCAAATGAAGAATTTCAAATCTCATACTTGTAATAATCTGGGAGTTTCTGACAATGCAGCCAAGCAAACCACCTAAAAAACAATAAAAGTGGCCATAGCCCTGGAAGCATTATCAACAGAGTCATACACACACTGCAAATAATGAGTCGTGGCCTGTGCAATAGAAGAAACTAAATTATTTAAAGAAAAATTTACATCACAAGAAGGGACTGTAAATAAAAATTCATAATACTTTCACAATCTGTCAGAACAAACTAACATATGAGCCTGACAATTTAAAATTCTGAAAATCAAAGTTGCAGAAGTACACACTTTTCTCCCATAATTATCAGTAATTTCCCCATCCTTATTAGAAATAGTAGGATTGAAATTAACTAAGCGCTTAGCAGCAGTGAAGTCAGCTAAGGCTATAGCTGCTGGGTCAGGTTTGGGAATAGAGTATAACATTTTAAAAGACTGAATAACTTTATACATCCTGCCTTTTTAGGGACAGTGTGCTGACTGTCAGAAAATCTACAAGCAGTAAGATTTTCACTTCTAAAGCAGACAGGACAGGAGGAATAGAAATAGGTTCTGGAAAATCCTTATGTAACAACTTAATTTTTGAGGGAAACAGTGGGGTATTCTAGCAATAGTCTCAAAGAAAGAGAACCCCCCCCCCACAGCACAAATCAGAAACCAAGCTCTCCTCTGAATCTCAATCAGAAATTAGCAGACAAACCCCTGAAACCCTGAATCTGTTCCTGCATCTTCCTGTTCAGATTCAGAAGCTTGAATATTTTCAGGAAAAGAGACGCCATTCTTTCTTTTATCAGAAACAATGATACAAGAAGGATCAATAGCCTGAATTAAACATTGCACCAGTCCTAGTAAATTACTCCTATCCAAGAAGTATGGGGAGAACCAGACATGTTTGGTTTTCTATTTCTTTTTGAAATGAAGAATGGGGCATATTGTGTTACCAATGGAAGCTGCTGCTTCCCCTCAGATGGGCACAGCATTATGACATAAAAGGGAAGCCTTTCCTGTTCCCTCTCCCAGGACTGACAATGCAAATGCCTTGGACCAGTTGGTTGACACTCCCACAAGAGCTGAAAATATCTTGTACTTGGTGTTAATCAACATGAGTAACCACTGCAGCATCCCTACAGTGTCATCATCCCTGGTAAGATCCAACCACAAAGCGGTCAGTTTTGAAGTCACCCCCCCCCCTTAGCTAGGGTCAAACAAAAAACTTCTCCAAAGCTGATTACAACCTTCTGAGGGAAGGTACAAACAGCTTCACAGCCCCCTCCCCCTCCAGAGAAACTGGCATGTATGTCCAAACTTACACCAAAGTACTATATGAACATTTATATAGCTGCATGGAATCAGGAATACCAGACAGGATGGAATCCTCCTCCTCAAGAAAGAGTAAACCTGTCTGGTGGACATCTACAATAAATAAACTCTATAATAAAAGGAATAATTGCTGTCCAGGACCAAGAAGTAGCAGGTGCCTAATTGGCAGCAATCTCTCCTTAGCCTGAACAAGTAAATAAGAGCACTAGTGAAATCCTCCAAAGCAAACTTCGAGTCCAAACTGGCCACATCTACTAAAAGCAATCATAAGGCTTTCTTCACATATGTCTGCAGTCTCAAGGAAAGTACCCAGATCTGCTCAGAAATGGTGGTCAAGGACACCACATACACAAACCCTGTAGATATAGCCAACCTGCTGGCAGATAGGTTCAGTGAAAACTTCACTCCTCTGTCCCCTCCAAGAGTAAAACAGGACATCCCCAGTACCTGACCCCCTCCCCTTATCTCTAGGGAGCAAGTCATCACTGCCCTCTTAAAGGCAAAAAATACAGCCTCCATGGGACCCGATAACATCCCAGGCTGCATCCTACATGAACTCAGGCAGGAACTTGCAGCACAATTAGGCACCCTATTCAACCAAAGCCCGAGTACCAGCTTCATCCCAGCTGAGTGGAGGACAGCTACTGTCATCACTTTGCACAAAGGTGGAGCGTGTCCACCACTCCAGGAAATTATAGACCCATCAGCCTAACTAGCCTGATCAGCAAGACCATGGAATGGATTGTCATGGACCTCATTAACAAGGACATTGGCAACCTTCAGACACATAATCACACACAGTTTGGTTTTGTCAAGGAGAGGTCATACCTGTTAAATTTGGTCACCTTCTTTGGGACAGTCACCAAGGCCATAGAAAAGGGGAAGCTGGTGCACCACCTACCTTGACCTGGCCAAGGCTTTTGATACTACTCCTCACTCGGGTGTAAAGCCTTTGATACTACTCCTCACTCGGGTATAATAGATAAACTGTCTCAACTAGGCATCAATCTATGTGTTACCAGATGGGGAGCAAATCGGCTCACTGATAGAACCCACCTAGTCAAAATAGGGGAAGCCACCTCAAGTAGTAGACCTGTAACAAGCAGTGTACCCCATGGATTGGTTTTGGGGCCTCTGCTGTTGGGGATATACTTCTCAGAGGTGCAGGCCAAATCTAATGGGCTATGACTGACCACGTTTGCAGATGACTGCAAACTGGGTGCTGTCATCAATTCCCCTAGTGATGTGGACATCCTCCAAGAGGGTTTCACCAAAACAAATGACTGGTGCCAGAAACATGGCCTCAAACTGAATGCCAAAAAATGCATCATCATTCCTTTTGGGGAGAATGATGTCCCCACATATTATCACATTGATAATAAGGCACTAAGCACACAATCAGTCATAAGGGACTTGGGAACCCAGGTTGACAGTAAACTGACTTTGACCACCATATTACCTATGTTGTATAGAAAGCTTTCTACATGGCCCACCTAATCAGTAAGGGTATCTCATCCAGGTACAAGGTGGTCATAACATCCCTGTATTCTTCCCTTATAAGACCCATTATTGTGTACAATGCCCCTTTCAGCATGTACTTCACAAAGCACATGCAGCAGATGGAGAGACCACAGAGGATTCCTCACCCAAAGAATCTAGGGCCTCAAATATCTACACTACATAGATAGGCTAAAAGCTCTGTCCCTCTACTCAGTCACCAACAGACTGCTCAGAGGTGACTTCCGTCTGGCATAAAAAGCAATCTCAGACCTCGCCTTTATGGAACTGCTGCATATCTGCAAGTCAAGCTCCACTCGAGTAACCCACACGCAAGATCTCAACCTGGTCTGTGACATAAATAGGACTTGTTGGCGGGACAGATTTGTGTCCCAGAGACTCCCCCATTTGTGAAATAGACTCCCTTTCCACATAAACCAGAGTACCTCATTAAACCCTTTTAAGCACAACCTGGATAACTGGATGGGGAACAGAAAATACACCCCTGGGATTCCACCTATGTCCCTGCTGGACAGTGACATAGGGTGCTGACTAGTTGGAACATGGGATAAATTCTGGGCTAGGCTTGTAAGGGCCTCAGGACCAGTAAGCCTTGTAACTTCCTATGATGATTCTAAGAGTGGTTCTCCTTTCCTTTCTCTATAATTTAACAAGATGTGCTAGGATGTACTACACCTAATTAGGTGTTGATTTCTATATTTAACAAGACATGTGCTAGGATGCACTACACCTAATTAGGAATGTGAATTTATTAACTAATAAGATCTGTGTTGGGATGTACTACACCCAATTAGGTTTTTATTTTTATAATTTAACAAGACCTGCGTCAGGATGTACTATACCTAATTAAGAATTTATTTTTACATTTGTTTACTGGGGATGTGCAACTGGGCCAGAGCCCCTTTTTCAGTGCAGACCCAGGGTGAAAAGCTCCACTATAAAAACACATTATCAACAATACAAAGAAATCAATAACAATCAAAATATATAACTTTAGTAAATATAGATAGCAAATAGTTTATACATAAACAAGAAAAATTGAGGGAGTAATATAAAGTGGAAAAAAAGCTAACAAATAAACTATTATGAAATAGCTTGTGCCATCATAGAGAAATGACTGATCAGTAGATCAATATCATGATTTGGTGGTAAATATTTGAAATACGTGCATGGTGTATGAACAAGAATATGGATGACTGTTGATATGCTAGTGTTGTTCAAACAGTGACAGCTAAGGCAATACTAAGGTGAAGTACAAGAAGGGAATGTGATGAAACTGTAGGAAGCTTCAGATAGGTAGATAAAATAGGAGCAGTAGTGAGCTTGAGATAGGTAGATACAAATAGGAGCAGTAGTGAGCTTGAGATAGGTAGATAAAATAGGAGCAGTAGTGAGCTTGAGATAGATAAACATAGGAGCAGTAGTGAGCTTGAGATAGATAAAATAGGAGCAGTAGTGAGCTTGAGAGAGGTAGATAAAATAGGAGCAGTAGTGAGATTGAGATAGGTAGATACAAATAGGAGCAGTAGTGAGCTTGAGAGAGGTAGATAAAATAGGAGCAGTAGTGAGATTGAGATAGGTAGATACAAATAGGAGCAGTAGTGAGTTTGAGACAGGTAGATAAAATAGGAGCAGTAGTGAGCTTGAGAGAGGTAGATAAAAATAGGAGCAGTAGTGAGTTTGAGATAGATACAAATAAGAGCAGTAGTGACCTTGAGATAGGTAGATAAAATAGGAGCAGTAGTGAGCTTGAGATAGGTAGATAAAATAGGAGCAGTAGTGAGCTTGAGATAGGTAGATTAAAATTGGAGCAGTAGTGAGCTTGAGATAGGTAGATTAAATAGGAGATGTAGTGAGCTTGAGATAGGTAGATACAAATAGGAGCAGTAGAGAGCTTGAGACAGGTAGATAAAAATAGGAGCAGTCGTGAGCTCGAGATAGGTAGATACAAATAGGAGCAGTAGTGAGCTTGAGATAGGTAGATAAGATTAGGAGCAGTAGTGAGCTTGAGATAGGTAGATAAAAATAGGAGCAGTAGTGAGTTTGAGATAAGTAGATACAAATAGGAGCAGTAGTGAGCTTGAGATAGGTAGATAAAATAGGAGCAGTAGTGAGCTTGAGATAGGTAGATTAAAATAGGAGCAGTAGTGAGCTTGAGATAGGTATATTAAATAGGAGAGGTAGTGAGCTTGAGATAGGTAGATACAAATAGGAGCAGTAGTGAGCTTGAGATAGATAGATTAAAATAGGAGCAGTAGTGAGCTTGAGATAGGTAGATACAAATAGGAGCAGTAGTGAGCTTGAGATAGGTAGATAAAAATAGGAGCAGTCGTGAGCTTGAGATAGGTAGATAAGAATAGGAGCAGTAGTGAGCTTGAGATAGGTAGATAAAAATAGGAGCAGTAGTGAGTTTGAGATAAGTAGATACAAATAGGAGTGGTAGTGAGCTTGAGAGAGGTAGATAAAAAGAGGAGCAGTAGTGAGTTTGAGATATATACAAATAAGGGCAGTAGTGAGCTTGAGATAGGTAGATAAAAATAGGAGCAGTAGTGAGCTTGAGATAGGTAGATAAAATAGGAGCAGTAGTAAGCTTGAGATAGGTAGATTAAAATAGGAACAGTAGTGAGCTTGAGATAGGTAGACTAAAATAGGAGCAGTAGTGAGCTTGAGACAGGTGGATAAAAATAGGAGCAGTGGTGAGCTTGATATAGATAGATACAAATAAGAGCAGTAGTGAGCTTGAGATAGGTAGATAAAAATAGGAGCAGTAGTGAGCTTGAGATAGGTATATAAAAATAGGAGCAGTAGTGAGCTTGAGATAGGTATATAAAACTAGGAGCAGTAGTGATCTTGAGATAGGTAGATACAAATAGGAGCAGTAGTGAGCTTGAGATAGGTAGATACAAATAGGAGCAGTAGTGAGCTTGAGATAGGTAGATAAAAATAGGAGCAGTAGTGAGCTTGAGATAGGTAGATACAAATAGGAGCAGTAGTGAGCTTGAGAGAGGTAGATAAAATAGGAGCAGTAGTGAGCTTGAGATAGGTAGATAAAAATAGGAGCAGTAGTGAGCTTGAGATAGGGAGATAAAATAGGAGCAGTAGTGAGCTTGAGATAGGTAGATTAAAATAGAAGCAGTAGTGAGCTTGAGATAGGTAGATAAAAATATGAGCAGTAGTGAGCTTGAGATAGGTACCTTAAAATAGGAACAGTAGTGAGCTTGAGAGAGGTAGGGAGAAATTGGAATTCTGTGAGAGAAGGGATAGTTTGGATGTTGGAATTTTGTGTTGCTAGAGTTTAGTATTGTCTGAGGCATGGAATTCCAGAACTTGAATATTTGGTGGGAGAAGAGAGAGTTATCATAACAATTATTAGATTTAGTTATTTTGTGTAGTAGTTTGTTGGAGGATCTTAGTTGCCTGCCATTTTAGTAGGGCTACACTAAGCTCTTGAGACAGTTGTCTGGATGGTGGAAGATGGAATGAATGAAAGTTAGTTGGTTGAGGGATAAAGATTGGGTAGTTTGATCCAATTTAGTTTATGTAGTGCTGTGCAGTGATGTGACCTGTAAGGGAGGTTAGTAGTGAATCTTGCAATTTTGTTATAGCAGGACTCCAGTTTGTTGAAATCTGATTTTCTGAGATTAGTGAATATTGGTGAGGCATATAGAAGGGTAGACAGTAGATGAGTCCTAGCTGTGGAATGTTTTTGTAATTTAACAAGACCTTTGTTAGGATGCACTACACCCAATTAGGTGTTTCTTTTTATAATTTAACAAGACCTGTGTCTGGATGCACTGAACCCAATTAAAAATTATTTTTGTAATTGAATAGACCTGTGCTGGGATGTACTACAGCCAATGAGGAATTTGTTTTATTAATTAAGAAATCATATGCTGGTAAACAAGAAAATGTTACCTACAAGAAACCCTACACCAGGTAAGAATAAGCAAATGTGAACACGTCAAGTTAGAAAACTGAATAAGGAAGAAACAGGAGCAGGGTTAATGGAAATATAGGGGGGATGGGATAAAATACTGGGGCGGATGTGCACTTTAGTATACAACATAGAATGTATGGTATTGTATAAGTAATTTACATGTAATTTGGTTTAACCGTGCAAAGATTGTGACTTTTTTCTTCTTTTCTTATGCATGGATACACATATTTAAAGTGTGGCATACATCGACTGGTTTGATGCAGAGGAAGTTGTTTATTTTCTCTGAGAATTTTAGTTTAAGGTGTAGTTTGGTCATATAATCTTTGTTTACAATCTCTTCTTTGAATCATCCAAGCTGAAGTCACAGTTGCTGGAGCATAACAGATCAAGGCAGCAGTTTCTCACTTTGCATTTAACCCAGATCATAAAAAAAACCCTGCTGCGAAGTAGTAGGTGGTCTGAGGGTCTTCTATTGGTGCACCTCAGGGAAAGAACATAGCAGATGTTACATTTCCTACCTGCACCTGTACTGTTTCTCAGGTGCAGTGACCTCAGAGGATAATAAAGTGAGGTGGGATATTACCCCCTCCAAATCAATTGGTCTTATTTGTGTTCCATGTTCCATTAACTAGTAACATAAGCTCATGGATAGATAAATATGTGTGTGTGTGTGTGTGTGTGTGTGTGTGTATAAATATATATATATATATATATATATATATATATATATATATATATATATATATGTGTGTGTGTGTGTGTGTGTGTGTATGTGTGTGTGTGTGAGTGTGTGTATATATGTGTGTGTGAGTAAGTTCCGGATCATATTTGGTCTGCTGAGACTGTCTGGATGACTCTTTTTCTAGCAAGTTTTGAATTTCTAGAGTAGCCTGTTTCTTTTAACTGGGTAGAATGTCCAGGATATTTTTTACGTTTAGGACGGGAAAGGAGAAGGGTATGGAGTAACCTCTGGATACGATACTTTGTACCCACTTGTCATTTGTAATTTTTAGCCAGGCTTCTGGGTATAAAGATAAGCAGCCCCCGACTGCCTCCAGTGATGGACAGGCAGGCCTCCTTCAGGAGCACTGAAAGGGTTTACCAAGGAAGGTTTGCCTGTTATCCTGGTTTTGTGGACCCCCTCTGTTGTGAGGTCAGCATCTTCCATTACTGTTTCCTTCTATGATCCTGAGGAAAGGATCACAACGTGCATCAGAGAAAGCTCTCTGGGAGTTTTGGAACCACATCTTCCCTCCTTTTGGCCTTTTGGATAAGGTCTAGAAGGTAGGGAAAAGTAGACTCCCACAGCAGAGAGAGTTCTCGCTTCTTGTTCACACCTGGTCAGTGTCTCTAACTTTTGGCCCGAACAGGGATGAGCCATCAAAAGGGGTGTTAATAAAGGAAAACTTAAAGAGCTCCGCAAAGTCACACAAGCACATCCAGGAATGTCTCCTTAGGAAATCTCCTGAACCCGCTGCCCTACTTGCTCCATTCACTGCATAAGAAATATGCCTCATGGAGGAGCTGACCACTAAATTTAAAGTGGAGAGCTGAGAGGAAACCTTTTCTGATGCCCCTGCAGCTACAAAACCTTGGAGAGCATCTCCTAGCTCCTTCAGGAGGTCTCTTTGAAGTCTGGTAAAATGGCTAAGATAAGTCAGTGATCTGAGTACAAATGTAGCTGAAGAAAAGGTGCACTTTCCATACCTGTTCATTATACAAGACTCCTTGTTTGGTGGAAGGACAGCAGAGGACGTCTCTCAAAGCTTCTTTTTTTTGTGGCCACTGCCACCACCACCACCATAGCATCTACTTGAACTCCCTTTGTAAGAAAGTTCTTGTCCGTAGGTAATGTTATGTATTTATTAGGCCTCCGAGGAACATGCGCCACTGAGTCTGGACACTCCCACGCCTTTTGACAAACTAGGTCCATAAGTTCGTCAAAAGGCAGAAACACCCAAGTGGTGGAAGAGTGAGACCCAAAAGCCTTCAGATATACAGACTCCTCCTCAGAAGGGCTGATGGGCTTCCAGCTGTTTCTCTGCTTAAGTATTTCTAAGATGTCTGCAAAGGAGACATCCTCAGAGGGTGATCGTGGGGACCCTTCCGACTCATCGAGGTCTGTATCGGATGTGATAGACTCCTCTGGGGAGTCTAAATGCTTCCTCTTGCATAGTCTCTTCCAATGGACCTCATCAGAAAGGTGTTCTGGAGAGGTTTCAGAAGAGATGGTTTCACCCGATCGGGCATCCTGAGGCTTGGGGTCTCCACATCCCTGTGTAAGGAGTGATGCTGAGGCAGACACCGGTGCCCTTGAGGGAAGAATGTCTCGACCTAAGAGTGGACCTGTCTGTGGAGACAGCACTCTCCTCATCCCCTCGACCACCCCCACCCCCGATCCAAAAAGACTCTTAGCTCTGAGGAACCAGAGAGCATCTCCAGAACTGAGGGGTTTGGCTCTGAGTCAGACTTAGGAGCTGAGCTCACCCACACCAAAGCCCCAAGAGGCAAGTTTGGATCCAACAACTGTCCAGTGCGACTCTCCTCCCCAGACATGACCAGAGAGCATCGGCTCCTAAACTCCTTGAGATCAGATGGAACTGAGGATGCTGGAGCGGTAGTCAGATCCAAAAATCCTGGGGTAGGTCTTGGCTCTGTCTGTTCCACTACAATCAGTTCAAGACCTTCCGGCTCCGAAGTCCCAGATCAGATCGGAGGAGGAATCAATGGTGAAGGGGAAGTCTTAGTCAGCTCTGAATCCCTCTGGGTTGGAGTTGACAACAGTTTGGCCAGTGCCAGTGTCCTCAGAAGCCCTCAGCACCACCCAATCCATGTCATCATCAGAAAGGCTCCTGGAAGACTGAGAGGGGGGAGCAGGAAATCTAGCTGATTGCAGCAAAGGGGATCTCAAGGTAGGGGAAACCAGATTCAATTCTGGGGACCGGCTCCATAACTGAAGTTTCATTGGCACTGACACAGAAGGAGCCAATGAAAGAGATTTTTTGAGCTCAGCAGTCTTTGGATCCGGAGATGCTACTTTTGACAATTTTCTAACTGGCACCGATTGACCGGTAGAAGGAGATGACCTCTTTGCCGACTTCTAGAACTTAAAAGAAGGAGATTTGGATGACTTAGCAGTGCCCTGACCTTCTTCAAGAGCTTCAGTGAAGGGGATCTTTAGCAAACTTCTTACAATCAGCTTTTTTTTCTCTCAAGCAGCAGTCTGTGGCTGAATGAGTGACAAATGGTCCAGGATTCCTGTAAATGAACTGCTCCAAGGCAGTATACACAAATAGTGTGACCATCAGTGAGAGACATTTTCTGGTTACACTTTCCACATTTTTTGAACCCAGAGGGTCTAGTTTCTTTAGGTTCCTTAGACATGTTTATAGACATGTTTAAATATAATAATAACAACAACAGCAATAAAACTAAGGCTAGTACTATAATATTTATTTTTAACAAACAGGAAGAGAAAACACCAAGAAGAGCAACCTTAGAAAGGTACAGCAGACAGGGGCAGCTCTTTAACTTAAATGACTCTGCCTAAAGTTAGAAGGGGAGAAGGAGCCCTCTAACTGAAACAGGCAAAGGCAGCCCACTAATTCAAACAAGCTACCGTTTAAAGTTAAAGGGTAAAATGAAAATATGTCACTTACAACACTAATTTAAATAAGTTTGTTTTTTAATCAAATAAACGAGAAAAAGCCCTCTAAAGTAAAAACGGGTTTAAGGAAGTAAAGTTAAGCCAGAATAGGGAGGAGAAAAAAGGCCAGAAGCAAACAACCACAACAGCGAACACTCTCATTACTAATTAAAGTATCTAACAAACTCTAGAAGTTATTTCTAATATAGTAAAAGGACAATTATTCAATAAACAAGTAAAGAAAAATCCCACTTAGCCAGAGCCAAAATGGAAGCAGCCAATCTTGTTTAGTGGCAAACAAGATCTGAGGAGCCTTCCTAGGGCATGATGGGATAGGGTTACAGCCACGAGCTAGTGGAAGACCTCAAGCTTTTGTATAAGGCCGAGTTGGAACTGAGGATCGGTTCTGAACCCAACCAGTTAAGAATGAAGGTGAGATAAGACAACATCAAATCTTATTTTAATACTCTCTGTTTGCAGCAAAAAACGAAACTTGATTTTTTAACAGTTTATAAAAATTTTTAAATACAGATCTGTAGCTGCATTTACATCACCAGGAAATGTGCAGTACCTCGACCCCAACAGGATGGAGCTTACATCCCAAAAATAAATGAATAACAGAGCACTCAGTACTGAATATTTATTTACTTGTTCATAATGACGCAAAACAGCCTATAATGTAAGAAATAGTTTTCAGTCACCTAGGAGTTTTGTTCTGGACAGATAACCTCTTTATCATCAGAGAGATCACATCCAGAGGTCATAGGAGCAAGCCCAGCTCAGGAGGTTGCAACCTATGTGTAGATTATTGACCTCTCTTTGTAATGGCTGACATGCAATTAGCAGCAGCTACAGATGACATCCACTATGACATTGCTGCACATTCCCACACCCATTCACCTGGGGCATCACAGACACTGTTGCTCTATTGCTTTCGTTTCCTCTCTCTCTCTCTCTCTCTCTCTGCTTCTTTCATTTTGAGAAATTATTCTTATCCTCCCATGCAACTGGCTAATAGGAGTAAATTCATTATATTAAAAGTCATATTAAAAGGCTCTTATAGGTTCATAGATAGGTGCTAGGCTAACTGCACAGTGTAGGTTGTTTTAAAGCTCTTGTGCACCCTGATTAAAATGCATCCAGCTACTGCATTCATTTTCACCTATTTTCATCCCATGTTTACATAAAATGATTGTTGCAATCTCTGTTGTGAGATGCAGTCATGTGAAGAAGCTTTCCTGTCTTGGCTTTCACCCAGATAAAGGTAGATTAGATGATTCATTTTCTGTTTTGAGCTTTGTAGACAGACACACCCATTTCCCCTATAAACTACTTTGTATAACAGTTAAAAATGGTATGTCTACGTATCTCTCTGACTTGCACGTTTCCCCTAGTGTATTATGTGTAAGCACCTGACTCCTGCAAGTGACAAAATGGCCATTTGCATAATATTTAATCAATACACACTATGTGTAATATTTGGCATTTCCAAATAGCCATTTGTTGACATTATATATATATATATATGTTTTTTATGTATTCTAAATTGATGTTTTTTTCATTTTGATCCCACCAAACCAAAGACCCAGAAAACCCTGACCTTATGCCATCACTATGGAAAGTGTGAGGTCATGAGTCCATGCAGCATGTCACAAGGTCAGAGGAAAAGGTACTCTTTTTGAAAAGAGAGTAAAACATTTTGCATTTACATTTTTTTCTGACAATAATAATGCATGATGGCCTATAAGGCAAGGATGACACTAGACTCTGTCGATGTAGCAGGCATTAAGGACCTGTTTCAGATAACAGCAGTGCACAGCACATGATCTCTAAACGTAGCCAATTTCCCTTGGTGGGAATCAACTCATGTACCTCTTGTATATGAGGTAAACACCTTAACCATTATGCCAACCCCAGCCCCAATTTGTAAGTAGTGAGACATAAGAACTCATTAGACTTATTTTAACTCATGTAATTTATTAGCTGTAATTTACTACAAGTTTCTGTTGTGCTGCCTACTGTATAGATACCATTTCTAAGGGGAAAAAAGGCAAAGATATGATGTGACAAACAATATTGAATAATATTTTTTGTGTGTATATCCCACTGTAGTAAAATTCTTGGGTTATTCAATCACAAACTGCTCTTTCTTTACTTTAAGCTGATTCTAGATGTTATCCATTGAAGAGGTATAGAGCATTTCTGTTTTAAGCATTTCAGATTATTTGAAAGAGATGAACCAGAAACTAAAATGACCTAAGACATTTGCTACATAGATAGATGATTACAAAAACTATATTAATAAAGCAACCTATATGATGTTCATTCTTTTTTCACATGATGTCTTTGCTTTATTTTTATATTATTTTATTTTCATGTAATTAAATTGTTGTTTCCTGTTGGAGCTTTTCTCGCCGGGCCTCCACTGAAAATGGGCCCCCAAGCTCAGTGGACCTCCCCGGTAATCAAACTGGAATAAATAAATAAATATATATATAATTACCCTAGCAGCCTCTCAGCAGTGCAGCAAGTCTGCATTCTCTACAAATTTGCCCACTCCACAAAGTGTATGCTCACTTTATCTTCATTAACTTACAAGCATACAGCTTGCTGGCAGAAAGAGACAATGTGTCCTATATAACCTGCAAAAAGTTTCAGCTGTGAAGTCACAGCTACACTGTCCCTGTCATTTCCTCCCTTTCAAGCATTCTTGAAGGCATTGAGGTTTTACTCTGTGCCATGCTTCCAATTTTCCTCCATCCTCTCTGTGAAATAAAATGTTTCCTTTTGTCCAGATTAATGCTGCCTCCCCATTGCTGTAGGGCATGCCTTTTTGCTAATATAGCTGGGCATATATATTCAGATACTACAGAGGTCACTATCAAGAAATGCATGCAATCTGGCACACTGCCTTCTAAAAAGCAGTCAAGGCAGTTTTGGATTTCCATTTTGTCAAAAAGCACAGGATGCAACCATTGTAAGAGCACATACTTCCAGAATCCTACTGGAGTGAATCAACGTAGCCTGATGCTTTTGACAAACTGTAGAGTAAAGGTTTGCAGAGACAGAGGTGTTTTACCAGTTTTCAAAGACTCTGAAAGCTCATGAATGAACTTTGTGTTCCTACACTTTTTTTCTATAACTGGGAGTACATGGAAGCTACTCTGATGTCATAGAGTGATGAAGGTATGACTATAGCCCAGCTGACCCGGCTTCAATAAGCAGCTTGGGCGACTGGCTAATTGGGTGGCAAGGAGGGATGGTTGTTACCATCAGGGGGGAGGGCAGTGACATGAGCATCTCCTGCAATGATCCTTGGTGGAAGCTGGGGATGTCAGAGAGTAGCAAGGCATGGTCCAAGGAGGGAGCAGGAGTAGCCATGGGTGAGTGGTCCAAGAAGGAAGCCAGAGTAGCCAAAGCTGAGCTGCTGCAGAGGTGTCTTATTGCATATCTGCACCTCAGACACAACCATGGACACTGCAAGGGATGGGGAATGGGTAAGCTATAACCAGAAAAAACAGAAGTGTCCCCAAACAGAATGTGAACAGCCAAGACCCCATAATGCCCTTAGATTCCACTTCAGGCCCTATCAGTATTACAGAGTAAGTCTGGAGAGAAGGGGTTCTAGCAGTTGGTAGACCTGGCATGGGTATGGTATGCTGGGCAGCAGTGCTGTAAGGACGACATGGAGGGGGGGTATTGAGTAGATAAAGCTCAGTGCATATAGACAATTTGTGATTAGCTCAATGATCATAGCCCTTTGTTATGTTTTCTTCACATAGATACCAAGATTTATCACTTGAGCTTTGCTCTCAAAGTGAAATTTTTGGCATCCATATGGTGAACATATAATAATTTAATTATGATTGAAGATCAAATCATAATCGTCTATTTTATATATTCAAGACTTGGATGTTGAGAAATTCACCTAGAGAGCAGAGCAAAGCTAGAGAGTTGAATCTTGACATCCTTGTTGGAGCACATAGTAAGCTGGTTATGATCAGAGAGATGCAATTATAATTTGCTGTAATACATGCAGCTTCAGCTGCTCCAATGTCACTACTTGTTGCAGAGGAAAAGAAATTGCAAGAGGAAAAAGTGTTTTTGCCTTTGAAAGCCACAAACACTTCACACTACTAGACGACAGACAGCAGTCAGAAGCTAGGTGTACCTTCAATGCCTTTTTTGGATGGCAAACAGAAGTTTTGTTTCACAGCTTTTAAAGTGGGTACCATTTCCTTGAGCTATTCTGAGGTAGATCCTGTGCATGTTCAACTAGCATCAAAACTTGTTATGCACCTATTTTAAACAGCTCTTTGACATCAGAGAGGTGCATAACAAGGCTGTGTTATTTCTGACGTCACAGCATAATCAGAGCACACCATGTGTGTTACAAAGTATTACTAATGTGTTACAAAGTATTACTACATCCTTCTTCCTTCTTATAGTTTTGCCTAAGTACACCCCATACAATGTATCATTATCATGATGATGATGTCTTACCTTGTGACACACCTGGAGCGCTATCTCTAAACAAGATATTACATTTGTTTTTATAAAAGGAGATATATTAGTAGCCTAGCTTGCATTTCAGCCCACACCATGATGGGTATTCAGCACAGAATGGAAGAACTGGAGTGGGAGACTATTAGTAGCACAAATGAATTACATGAGTGGTGGGGTAACTAAGCTAGGCAGAAAGGTGAGAAGGCTGTGGGAATATACAAACCTACACAGAGAAACACAAACCCACACCACCACACACAAACATGCATTGAACAGTTTATAGATTAAATAAGTTGGAAGAGCCGACTGATCTCCTATATAATGTGATAAATGATAACCAGTGTAAACTACAAAATAACATTCACAGAAAGGATTAAATAAGAAAGAAAATATTTCATGAATTGTGAATTCAGATGCCAAAGTATATCTAGACAGTAATATAGTAATGTACGTAGCCCCTAAGCCACAACAGCCAACAACCAGAAATATGTAGCAAATGAAGAAATTAACACTAGGAATTCATAAAATATGAAGACTGGGACACAGTAAGTACAGCACTCATCACAAGGTCTGAAAGGAAACAATACAATAACCCACTCATTGTAAAAACACAAAAAAACTCTGATGATGAATGAGAGGAAATTGAGGAGACCGAGGCAGTTGTGTGTGCTGCCTTACATACATGCACAATACACAAAAGTATGTTGGGGAGAAAACCATCACTTTAATAACGTGTGCATGGCCTTTATTCCTGGGGGAGTGTATGTCACATGGAAAGATCTCAAAATGTGAGAATGCTGAGTTTTGGAAGAAGCATAAATGTTTGCTTTTCATGCAAGCTCGCTCATTCATTTATTCCTGTTAACTACAGCCAGATGCAGGAGGAATGTGGGACATATGCCAATATATTAACTATCTCACTGAATTTGATGATTTTCTTTATGAAACTGACTGACCAAGGTAAAGCACCCTGTTTTTATCTTCTTCATAATCCTTGATATAGATAGTTTCTGGTGATGTTAGTACAAAAGGGTTGGACACCACATCACAAGATCCCCTATTAAGCAATGATTGTTTCTCAAAGTAGTCTCACAGAATCAAACTGCCGACTCTCAGAGCCCATGCTATTCTAATGCTCCATTTCTAATATAGCTTTACTGCCCCCCTTTCCAGCTCCATTGACCTGTAAGTACCATATAACTTTTTTTATCAGTACCTGAGCTAAGAATTATTGTGTGTTTGCACTGCTCTTAAAATGCTGCCTTATTCATCATTGTTGAGAACAGAAACAATATTTGTTAATAGCAGTAAATGCCTGCTATCCTGATTGATCCAAACAACAAACATATTTTTATTGAAATATCCTGGTAATGACAGTCCCTAGTACTTTCCATAGTCTGATGGTTTACCATCCTGGTTTGTGGTTAGTATTGTGCTAGCTTTAACTATCTAACATTGGTGTTTATACTGCAAGTAAACCAAGTAAGCAGTTATGATGTACAATACAAAGTCTCACGTGGCTCTCTGGTTAGCTAAACCACTGAAATAGCACAAGTGCACTGAATCTGAAACAGTTTATAGTGTATATTCAAGCGCAGCAATTGTCTGTTAAAATTGACAGAAACATTTCATATTGCATATATATATATATATATATATATATATAGCTCAATCGAAGTTATCGTTCATATATAGTTTCGTTAAGAATTTGAAAGATTACAAATTGCTGAGAGCTGACCTTTACTACTTTCTGCATCTGTCTTTCGTTGGTGTCGCTACACTGAATCCCTGCTGCACTCAACCCTGTCTGCCTATCAACATGTTATCTGCATACCTTGCTTTCATTCCTGCTTGCATCTTTTTCTAAAATTACTCTCTGTAAATTACCCATGACCCTTTTCTTCTTGTACATACAGAGTGGAATGCATTTGGTATCACAGTTCCAATACTTTGTCATCGTATAGACACAGACGCACTGCTTTACAAGAGCATCAGAACAACTATCTCTACAGTCAATTTATGGAGCATATCATGAGAAGTGTCATGCAGATATTTGCATCTAAACATAGTTTAATGCAATCCAGAAACTTCTGTACCTAAACTGTCACCTACAGACTAATGCCATGTACCTTAATTACTACAATACCACCACTGTTATTTTAAAATATTAAAAACTCATCTGGAATAAAATGACTTCATTACTTCAGTGAATTTGACTAATTTCTTTATGAAACTGACTGACTATGGTAAATCACACTTGTTTTTACTTTTTTCATATGATCATAGGTTTATAGGTAAGTACTAGGCTAACTGCCATTGCAGGCCATTTTAAGCCTACCCAGTTTCCCTTTGTGCGCTCAAATTAACATATCACATTTGATTAGAGACTGGCATTAGCCATCCAGTGGTTGATAATTATATATTACCCATAGTGAGAATAACTGGGATCATACCACAGATAACTTGAGGAGACCTATGCATGGGATAAAGCATTTAGGAGCTGCATCTGTAGTACATGGGGCACTGTTAGCTAAATTTTTGGTTTTCCTTCCATAGATCCAAGTTGCATTTGAATATGCACAGCGATGAACTTTGTTTTGTGTTTATGGGGATTCTGTTCCACAGCACTTGTATCACCCATGATATATATCATATATGCATATACAAAATATACGTACATTGTTTTTATACATACATGGTATGGAATAATACATGATTGGATTGTTTTTGGTGACATTTGTACAATGGGATTGGAACCCTTTCTATTTGCCCTTGCTACACTCAGACTCTCTACGCTCCCCTATCCACGCCCTAATGCCCACCAACCCCCTCCATCTCTGCATTTATACTAGCTGAAACCCCACCCCTCTAATGCTAGACCAATCAGCAGTTATAATTGCCATCACACTCTGAGTGACATCAGCTTTCTATTATTATCCTGATATCATGCTAAGTAGCATCCAGCTTGTATACTTAATAAGTGCACCTTCTCTCCTTTGCACCCTAGTCCATATTCTACCTTTACTGTTCCCAAACTCACATGTGCTTCAAGACCCCCAAATTCAGTACCCCCATGTGACTGAAGCAACATACTTATTCCTCTTGTCCCGCATCACACTCAGCACGTTCTGGCAATTCTTAACATTACAACGTGCTTTGGTCCTTTATAACTCTGTCTGTACTGCTGTCTCTCACCTACCACACCTGCTACTACAGCCAGCAAATTACAAATACTATCCCATCAGGTAAATTTCTACAAGCCAAATCAATTTCACCAACAAACACTCCCACTAGAGCTGCAAGCCTTTACTATGATGCTCCACATCTCATTCCCAAATTCAGAGCACTTAACCTACGCTTAACAACTTGTAATAAAATATCTTCAAAAAAATATGTAGAAATTGTAGTTTTTCTTAACTCAGTCTTAGCTGATGGTGACATTCATCCTATCCCAGGTCCTAATGCCCACCATCCAAACCAATTCAATACAACAAATCAAACTGTCCAGACTCCACCATCTACATCCCATTCTAGTCAACTAGTTTGCATCACTATAAATTGCAGAAGTATAAGAAATAAAATCACAGAACTCCATGTATGGATTGTCCTCCATAAACATGATATCCTAGCTATTACTGAAACATGGATAAAATCAAACATAACCATTACTGAAATATTATCACCTGGCTTTAATATAATATAATTCACAATGATCACTTCAAAATAAAGGGTGGTGGCTTCAAAATAATTTATCCAAATCAGTATTACTTAACCCATTGGAATTACACATATACCAGAACTCAGTAAAGAACTCCTCATCACCTTCCTGAATCTAAACAAACATAATGCAAGTATGGATTGTTGCCTTATCTAGATCTATATATATATATATATATATATATATATATATATATATATATATATATGTATGTATGTATGTATATAAATGTGTGTGTGTGTGTGTGTGTGTGTGTGTATGTGTGTATACACATATACACATATATACATAGACGCACACACACACACACACACACACACACACACACACACACACACACACACACACACACACACACACACACACACACACACACACACACACACACACACACACACACACACGGGTCTGCCTTTATTAAAATTACACTTACCTGAATTCTAAATCAGCGAGATCACTTGTACCAAAGATGAGAATTATGAAGCCTTGGATCACCGACAGTTATTCACAGGGTAAATAACCACCAGCCCACCATGGTGAACTCTAATCTTTTCTCCAGTGTAGTGCAATTTCGGAACTGGTATATATAGTTAGGGGGAGTGGGGGCGGTGCAGCTCCCCACTTGGGTGAGTTTGATTTTGTTGTGGTTAGTTGTTTTGTCCTGGTGGCCATGTATTATACAAGCACCTATATAATTGTATTGACTCTACTGTACCTGATAGAACCAAAGCAAGATCTTCAAAGAAAAATAAGTCTGCCTGGAGGACAACTGCCATTAATAGGCTTGGAGAAAGAAATTGCTGTCAGAGAGCAGGAAAGAATGGTCTCAAAACTGGAAACACCCCCTCCTCAACTTAAACAAGCAAATAAGACTCCTAGTGTAGTCCGCCAAAACTAACTACAAACCCAGATTAGCTTCCCTAACTAAGGATAACCACAAGGCATTCTTTAATTACAACCGTAACCTCAAAAGTAAGGCCCAGATTTGCGCTGAACTCGTAGTTAATGGTACTATATATATAGAATCTGTGGCTATAGCAAACCTGCTGCCTGACATGTTCAGTGAAAACTTCACTCACCTGTCCCCGCCGCATATACCCCAAAGCATTACTAACACCTGTCCCCCACTTAGTATCTCTAAGAAGCAGGTCTTAAATGCCTTGTCCAAGGGCAAAAACATAGCCTCTATGGAAGCAGACAACATCCCAGGCTGTGTTTTACACTCTTTGGGACCAGACAACATCCCAGGCTGTGTTTTACACTCCATGGGACCAGACAACATCCCAGGCTGTGTTTTACACTCTATGGGATGAGACAACATCCCAGGCTGTGTTTTACACTCTATGGGACCAGACAACATCCCAGGCTGTGCTTTACACTCTATGGGACCAGACAACATCCCAGGCTGTGTTTTACACTCTATGGGACCAGACAACATCCCAGGCTGTTTTTACACTCTATGGGACCAGGCAACATCTCAGGCTGTGTTTTACACTCTATGGGACCAGACAACATCCCAGACTGTGATTTAGACTCTATGGGACCAGACAACATCCCAGGCTGTGTTTTACACTCTATGGGACCAGACAACATCCCAGGCTATGTTTTACACTCTATGGGACCAGACAACATCCCAGGCTGTGTTTTACACTCTATGGGACCAGACAACATCCCAGGCTGTGTTTTACACTCTATGGGACCAGACAACATCCCAGGCTGTGTTTTATAGTCTATGGGACCAGACCACATCCCAGGCTGTGTTTTACACTCTATGGGACCAGACAACATCCCAGGCTGTGTTTTACACTCGATGGGACCACACCACATCCCAGGCTGTGTTTTACACTCTGTGGGACCAGACAACATCCCAGGCTGTGTTTTACACTCTATGGGACCAGACAACATCCCAGGCTGTGTTTTACACTCTATGGGACCAGACAACATCCCGGGCTGTGTTTTACACTCTATGGGACCAGACAACATCCCAGGCTGTGTTTTACACTTTATGGGACCAGACAACATCCCGGGCTGTGTTTTACACTCTATGGGACCAGACAACATCCCAGGCTGTGGTTTACACTCTATGGGACCAGACAACATTCCAGGCTGTGTTCTACACTCTATGGGACCAGACAACATCCCAGGCTCTGTTTTACACTCTATGGGACCAGACAACATCCCGGGCTGTGTTTTAAACTCTATGGGACCAGACAACATCCCAGGCTGTGTTTTACATTCTATGGGAACAGACAACATCCCAGGCTATGTTTTACACTCTATGGGACCAGACAACATCCCAGGCTGTGTTCTACACTCTATGGGACCAGACAACATCCCAGGCTGTGTTTTACACTCTATGGGACCATACAACATCCCAGGCTGTGTTTAATACTCTATAGGACCAGACAACATCCTAGGCGGTGTTTTACATTCTATGGGACCAGACAGCATCCCAGATTGTGTTTTACACTGTATGGGAACAGACAACATCCCAAGCTGTGTTTTACACTCTATGGAACCAGACAACATCCCAGGCTGTGTTTTACACTCTATGGGACCAGACAACATCCCAGGCTGTGTTCTGCACTCTATGGGACCAGACAACATCTCAGGCTGTGTTTTACACTCTATGGGACCAGACAACATCCCAGGCTGTGTTTTACACTCTATGGAACCAGACAAAATCCCAGGCTGTGTTTTACACTCTATGGGACCAGACAACATTACAGGCTGTGTTTTACACTCTATGGGACCAGACAACATCCCAGGCTGTGTTTTACACTCTATGGGACCAGACAACATCCCAGGCTGTGTTTTACACTCAATGGGACCAGACCACATCCCAGGCTGTGTTTTACACTCTGTGGGACCAGACAACATCCCAGGCTGTGTTTTACACTCTATGGGACCAGACAACATCCCGGGCTGTGTTTTAAACTCTATGGGACCAGACAACATCCCAGGCTGTGTTTTACATTCTATGGGACCAGACAACATCCCAGGCTATGTTTTATACTCTATGGGACCAGACAACATCCCAGGCTGTGTTCTACACTCTATGGGACCAGACAACATCCCAGGCTGTGTTTTACACTCTATGGGACCATACAACATCCCAGGCTGTGTTTTATACTCTATAGGACCAGGCAACATCCCAGGCTGTGTTTTACATTCTATGGGACCAGACAGCATCCCAGATTGTGTTTTACACTGCATGGGACCACACAACATCCCAAGCTGTGTTTTACACTCTATGGAACCAGACAACATCCCAGGCTGTGTTTTACACTCTATGGGACCAGACAACATCCCAGGCTGTGTTCTACACTCTATGGGACCAGATAACATCTCAGGCTGTGTTTTACACTCTATGGGACCAGACAACATCACAGGCTGTGTTTTACACTCTATGGAACCAGACAACATCCCAGGCTGTGTTTTACACTCTATGGGACCAGACAACATCACAGGCTGTGTTTTACACTCTATGGGACCAGACAACATTCCAGGCTGTGTTTTACACTCTATGGGACCAGACAACATCCCAGGCTGTGTTTTACACTCTATGGGACCAGACACACCCGACAACATCCCAGGCTGTGTTTTACATTCTATGGGACCAGACAACATCCCAGGCTGTGTTTTACACTCTATGGGACCAGACAACATCCCAGGCTGTGTTCTACACTCTATGGGACCAGACAACATCCCAGGCTGTGTTTTATACTCAATGGGACCATACAACATCCCAGGCTGTGTTTTATACTCTATAGGACCAGACAACATCACAGGCTGTGTTTTACACTCTATGGGACCAGACAGCATCCCAGGCTGTTTTACACTCTATGGGACCAGACAACATCCTAGGCTGTGTTTTACACTCTATGGAACCAGACAACATCTCAGGCTGTGTTTTACACTCTATGGGACCAGACAACATCACAGGCTGTGTTCTACACTCTATGGAACCAGACAACATCCCAGGCTGTGTTTTACACTCTATGGGACCAGACAACATCGCAGGCTGTGTTTTACACTCTATGGGACCAGACAACATTCCAGGCAGTGTTTTACACTCTATGGAACCAGACAACATTCCAGGCTGTGTTTTACACTCTGTGGAACCAGACAACATCCCAGGCTGTGTTTTACTCTATATAGGACCAGACAACATCCCAGGCTGTGTTCTGCATGGTTAAAACAGGAATTAACATCACCACTGAGCACACCTTTCAATCACAGCCTGTATGGGACCAGACAACATCCCAGGCTGTGTTTTACACTATATGGAACCAGACAACATCCCAGGCTGTGTTTTACACTCTATGGGACCAGACAACATCCAAGGTTGTGTTTTACACTCTATGGGACCAGACAACATCCCAGACTGTGTTTTATACTCTGTGGAACCAGACAACATCCCAGGCTGTGTTTTACACTCTGTGGGACCAGACAACTTCCCAGGCTGTGTTCTACACTCTATTGGACCAGAGAACATCTCAGGCTGTGTTTTACACTCTATGGGACCAGACAACATCCCAGGCTGTGTTCTGCATGGTTAGAACAGGAATTAACATCACCACTGAGCACACCTTTCAATCACAGCCTGTATGGGACCAGACAACATCCCAGGCTGTGTTTTACACTCTATGGAACCAGACAACATCCCAGGCTGTGTTTACACTCTATGGGACCAGACATCATCCCAGGCTGTGTTCTACACTCTATGGATCCAGACAACATCCCAGACTGTGTTTTACACTCTATGGAACCAGACAACATCCCAGTCTGTGTTTTACACTCTATGGGACCAGACAACATCCCAGGCTGTGTTCTACACTCTATGGGACCAGACAACATCTCAGGCTGTGTTTTACACTCTATGGGACCAGACAACATCCCAGGCTGTGTTTTACACTCTATGGAACCAGACAACATCCCAGGCTGTGTTTTACACTCTATGGGAACAGACAACATCCCAGGCCGTGTTTTACACTCTATGGGACCAGACAACATCCCAGGCTGTGTTTTACACTCTATGGGACCAGACAACATCCCAGGCTGTGTTTTACACTCTATGGGACCAGACAACATCCCAGGCTGTGTTTTACACTCGATGGGACCAGACAACATCACAGGCTGTGTTTTACACTCTATGGGACCAGACAACATCCCAGGCTGTGTTTTACACTCTATGGGACCAGACCACATCCCAGGCTGTGTTTTACACTCTATGGGACCACACAACATCCCAGGCTGTGTTTTACACTCTATGGGACCAGACAACATCCCAGGCTGTGTTTTACACTCTAAGGAACCAGACAACACCCCAGGCTGTGTTCTACACTCTATGGGACCAGACAACATCCCAGGCTGTGTTCTACACTCTATGGGACCAGACAACATCCCAGGCTGTGTTCTGCATGGTTAAAACAGGAATTAACATCACCACTGAGCACACCTTTCAATCACAGCCTCTATGGGACCAGACAACATCCCAGACTGTGTTTTACACTCTATGGAACCAGACAACATCCCAGGTTGTGTTCTACTCTCTAAGGGACCAGATATCATCCCAGGCTGTGTTCTACACTGTATGGGACCAGACAACATCCCAGGCTGTGTTTTACACTCTATGGGACCAGACAACATTCCAGGCTGTGTTCCACACTCTATGGGACCAGACAACATCCCATGCTGTGTTTTACACTCTATGGGACCAAACAACATCCCGGGCTGTGTTTTACACTCTATGGGACCAGACAACATCCCAGGCTGTGTTTTACATTCTATGGGACCAGACAACATCCCAGGCTGTGTTTTACACTCTATGGGACCAGACAACATCCCAGGCTGTGTTCTACACTCTATGGGACCAGACAGCATCCCAGGCTGTGTTTTACACTCTATGGGGCCATACAACATCCCAGGCTGTGTTTTATACTCTATAGGACCAGACGACATCCCAGGCTGTGTTTTATACTCTATGGGACCAGACAGCATCCCAGACTGTGTTTTACACTGTATGGGACCAGACAACATCCCAAGCTGTGTTTTACACTCTATGGAACCAGACAACATCCCAGGCTGTGTTTTACACGCTATGGGACCAGACAACATCCCAGGCTGTGTTCTACACTCTATGGGACCAGACAACATCCCAGGCTGTGTTTTACACTCTATGGGACCAGACAACATCCCAGGCTGTGTTTTACACTCGATGGGACCAGACAACATCACAGGCTGTGTTTTACACTCTATGGGACCAGACAACATCCCAGGCTGTGTTTTACACTCTATGGGACCAGACCACATCCCAGGCTGTGTTTTACACTCTATGGGACCACACAACATCCCAGGCTGTGTTTTACACTCTATGGGACCAGACAACATCCCAGGCTGTGTTTTACACTCTAAGGAACCAGACAACACCCCAGGCTGTGTTCTACACTCTATGGGACCAGACAACATCCCAGGCTGTGTTCTACACTCTATGGGACCAGACAACATCCCAGGCTGTGTTCTGCATGGTTAAAACAGGAATTAACATCACCACTGAGCACACCTTTCAATCACAGCCTCTATGGGACCAGACAACATCCCAGACTGTGTTTTACACTATATGGAACCAGACAACATCCCAGGTTGTGTTCTACTCTCTAAGGGACCAGATATCATCCCAGGCTGTGTTCTACACTGTATGGGACCAGACAACATCCCAGGCTGTGTTTTACACTCTATGGGACCAGACAACATTCCAGGCTGTGTTCTACACTCTATGGGACCAGACAACATCCCATGCTGTGTTTTACTCTCTATGGGACCAAACAACATCCCGGGCTGTGTTTTACACTCTATGGGACCAGACAACATCCCAGGCTGTGTTTTACATTCTATGGGACCAGACAACATCCCAGGCTGTGTTTTACACTCTATGGGACCAGACAACATCCCAGGCTGTGTTCTACACTCTATGGGACCAGACAGCATCCCAGGCTGTGTTTTACACTCTATGGGGCCATACAACATCCCAGGCTGTGTTTTATACTCTATAGGACCAGACGACATCCCAGGCTGTGTTTTATACTCTATGGGACCAGACAGCATCCCAGACTGTGTTTTACACTGTATGGGACCAGACAACATCCCAAGCTGTGTTTTACACTCTATGGAACCAGACAACATCCCAGGCTGTGTTTTACACGCTATGGGACCAGACAACATCCCAGGCTGTGTTCTACACTCTATGGGACCAGACAACATCTCAGGCTGTGTTTTACACTCTATGGGACCAGACAACATCCCAGGCTGTGTTTTACTCTCTATGGAACCAGACAACATCCCAGGCTGTGTTTTACACTCTATGGGACCAGACAGCATCCCAGGCTGTGTTCTACACTCTATGGAACCAGACAACATCCCAGGCTGTGTTTTACACTCTATGGGACCAGACAACATCCCAGGCTGTGTTTTACACTCTATGGGACCAGACAACATTCCAGGCTGTGTTTTACACTCTATGGAACCAGACAACATCCCAGGCTGTGTTTTACTCTCTATGGGACAAGACAACATCCCAGGCTGTGTTTTACACTCTATGGGATCAGGCAACATCCCAGGCTGTGTTTTACTCTCTATGGGACCAGACAACATCCCAGGCTGTGTTTTACACTCTATGGGATCAGGCAACATCCCAGGCTGTGTTTTACTCTCTATGGGACCAGACAACATCCCAGGCTGTGTTTTACACTCTATGGGATCAGGCAACATCCCAGGCTGTGTTTTACACTCTGTGGAACCAGACAACATCCCAGGCTGTGTTTTACACTCTATGGGACCAGACAATTTCCCAGGCTGTGTTCTACACTCTATGGGACCAGACAACATCTCAGGCTGTGTTTTACACTCTATGGGACCAGACAACATCCCAGGCTGTGTTCTGCATGGTTAAAACAGGAATTAACATCACCACTGAGCACACCTTTCATACACAGCCTGTATGGGACCAGACAACATCCCAGGCTGTGTTTTACACTCTATGGAACCAGACATCATCCCAGGCTGTGTTCTACTCTCTAAGGGACCAGATATCATCCCAGGCTGTGTTCTACACTGTATGGGACCAGACAACATCCCAGGCTGCGTTTTACACTCTATGGGACCAGACAACATTCCAGGCTGTGTTCTACACTCTATGGGACCAGACAACATCCCAGGCTGTGTTTTACACTCTATGGGGCCATACAACATCCCAGGCTGTGTTTTATACTCTATAGGACCAGACGACATCCCAGGCTGTGTTTTATACTCTATGGGACCAGACAGCATCCCAGACTGTGTTTTACACTGTATGGGACCAGACAACATCCCAAGCTGTGTTTTACACTCTATGGAACCAGACAACATCCCAGGCTGTGTTTTACACGCTATGGGACCAGACAACATCCCAGGCTGTGTTCTACACTCTATGGGACCAGACAACATCTCAGGCTGTGTTTTACACTCTATGGGACCAGACAACATCCCAGGCTGTGTTTTACACTCTATGGAACCAGACAACATCCCAGGCTGTGTTTTACACTCTATGGGACCAGACAGCATCCCAGGCTGTGTTCTACACTCTATGGAACCAGACAACATCCCAGGCTGTGTTTTACACTCTATGGGACCAGACAACATCCCAGGCTGTGTTCTACACTCTATGGGACCAGACAACATCTCAGACTGTGTTTTACACTCTATGGGACCAGACAACATTCCAGGCTGTGTTTTACACTCTATGGAACCGGACAACATCCCAGGCTGTGTTTTACACTCTGTGGGACCAGACAACATCCCAGGCTGTGTTCTACACTTTATGGAACCAGACAACATCCCAGGCTGTGTTTTACACTCTATGGGACCAGACAACATCCCAGGCTATGTTTTACACTCTATGGGACCAGACAACATCCCAGGCTGTGTTTTACACTCTATGGAACCAGACAACATCCCAGGCTGTGTTTTACACTCTATGGAACCAGACAACATCCCAGGCTGTGTTTTATACTCTATGGGTCCAGACAACATCCCAGGTTGTGTGTTACACTCTATGGGACCAGACAACATCCCAGGCTATGTTTTACACTCCGTGGAATCAGACAACATCCCAGGCTGTGTTTTACACTCTATGGGACCAGACAACTTCCCAGGCTGTGTTCTACACTCTATGGGACCAGACAACATCTCAGGCTGTGTTTTACACTCTATGGGACCAGACATCATCCCAGGCTGTGTTCTACACTCTATGGATCCAGACAACATCCCAGACTGTGTTCTACACTCTATGGGACCAGACAACATCTCAGGCTATGTTTTACACTCTATGGGACCAGACATCATCCCAGGCTGTGTTCTACACTCTATGGATCCAGACAACATCCCAGACTGTGTTTTACACTCTATGGAACCAGACAACATCCCAGGCTGTGTTTTACACACTATGGAACCAGACAACATCCCAGGCTTTCTACATTGCACACTTGATTAGTAAAGGCATTGCTTCAAGAGCAAAGGAGATTATAACCCCTCTGTACTTGGCACTTATCCAGCCCATAATTGAATATAACACCCCATTTGGCATTTATAGTACAAAGCACCTGTAGCAATTGAAGAGACCTCAGAGATTTCTAACAAAGAAGATAGAGGGACTCCAGTATGTGCCTTACACAGACTGACTAAAGTCCCTGTCACTATACTCCACATTGTATAGACTTCTTATGGGAGGCTTATGCCTGGCCTACAGAGCAATCAAAGACCCAAACCTAATGAACTTGCTGCATATCCGTAAATCAAACAGGACTAGGGCTACCTGTTCCATGGAACTAAATATGGACTGCTACTTAAATATGACATGCTGGAGGGACAGATTTATCTACCAGTGACTGCCATGTCTTTGGAATAGGCTACCAATTCATGTGAAACAGAGAACCTGTATGACACTGTTAAAGAGGACCCTGGATGAGTGGATGAGGCACCATAAATTCTTACTGGGGTTAGTGTCCATAACCCTCCTGGACATGGATAGTCATCACTAAATGCAATCTTAGGTATTGACTAGCATTTCTATATTATTACATTGTGATGAAACAGCTAGGCTTAAAATGACCTCTGTGTTGATAGCCTCGTAATTTCCAATGATCATATGAAACCTGCCCTTGGAAATGTTAGTCACATTATTAAAGATTCCCAGGATTTTTTAAGTAGAATCAATGTAATGTCATTTTGTGAAGATATTGATTTTTTTAACTATTGATGTATCCATCCTTTTTACTAGTATTCCACAAAATGTAGGGTTGGATTACTTTAAAGAAGCACTCATTGGATTTATTTTTTTATGAATACTGACATTCAGATTGTTTTAACATGTACTGAACTAATATTAGATAACATCATATTTTTGGAAGGTGAATTTTATTAACAAATCAAGCATATAGTGATGGGTGCAGCTTGTGCTCCAATATTCACGAACTTTGTTATGTTAACTTGGAAAAGAAAATTCATCTTCAATAATGATCCTTTAGATTTTATACTTTGTATGTACATTTTTAGATGGTATTTTTATTTTATGGAAGAACAATTCTAAAATGCTGAATCAATTCTTAAATTACATAAATGCCACTACACATTTTTTGAAATTTACTTCCTCTGTTTCTCATGACAAAGTTAATATTTTCAATGTTTGTGTTTACAAAACAAATGGGAAATTAGCTTCTAACAGTTTTAGGAAATCGTTTTTCAGTAATTCTTATTTACACATTGAAAGTCATCTCCCCTTGAAATTAAAGAAAAGCATTGCCAAAAGGCCACTCATTAGGTTAAGTAGAATGATTTTTGAAGATGAAGTAATTCTTAGGGAAGGATTAGTACTAACTGGCATATTTTTACAAACAGGTTATCCTAAAAATCTAATTTTTGAAGTGCTTGATAAAATAAAGTCTTGACGGGTCACTCCTCATCAAGCAAAATACCTTGGCTGGAACTTTTGGATTTAATAGTAATGTGACAACCCCTGGTTTACACAAGAACAACCAGAACAGTTTTAACAAGGCTTTGGTTCCTGAATACAATTACAAAAAAACAAGGGAGGTTAAAAAAATTGTCAGAAAAACTGGAGCATTTTAAGTGTTTGTGACCCTAATTTTGTAACTGCTATTGAAAAACCTACATTTTTGTATAAAACTGGAAATAACTTAAAAGGCACCACTAAATGTAGTTCATGTAAGTATTGTTAATTTATTCTTGATGTTAAATGTGAATTTTTCAAGTGGACAATATTTTATTATTTTTTTAAAAAAGGAAACTAAAAGTAAGGGAGTAGTGTACCTTGCCATTTATTTATCCTGTTCCTGTTTCTATGTAGGGAAGACTGAGAGGCCATTAAACAAAATAATTTGCAAACACTATTATGATATACAGAAAAAATGTGTTAATAATGCCCTATACAGCCACACTTCGACTTGTAACAACTTTACAAAATTTACTGTTGGCATTTTAGAGATAGTACCCTTTGATCCTAGGGGAGGCCACTGGAAGAACCTTTTAGAATATTAAGAATTAGTGTGGCAAATTCATTTAGATGCTACTTCCCACTCTGGTCTCAATAATATTTTTATTACTATGCTGTTGAAGAGATGTAGGGAAAAGTTGTCAGTTTTTAGTCATTTCATTATATATATATATATATATATATATATATATATATATATATATATATATATATATATGTGTATATATATATATATATATATATATATATATATATATATATATATATGTGTGTGTGTGTGTGTGTGTGTCTATGTGTATGTATTATTTTTACCATTTGGGTTGTTGTATTTATTTAATATCTTGAGGTCATATTTACTTGTTTTTTTCCCCAAAATTTTTTATTTTTCAAATACAGTTGAATAAATTCCATAGTATTTGTATATAACATCTTAAATAACTATGTACACTATTTACATCAGCCTGACACTATAACATAGTTCAATATATACAATTACCTTATGGGTATAACAATCCAGTTATCAGTGTGTATCTGTTCAGTTATTGTAAAGTGTCAATCAATGATAAAACTTTTTTCCATGGATTGTTAATAAATGGTTTAGGATGAATCTTTAATTTTTTAATTTTAATTTCCAACAATGCTGTGGTCTTCAGTGGGCTGTAGAAATCTTCCCAAGTCAGTATTGTGTTTGTATTCTATCTTCTTGTTATAGCCTTCCTTGAGATTGCAAGTATTGTCCATACTAGATACATATTTGACTCATTCAAATGAGGACCTTCGCACACATTTAATAATACTAGAGCTTTAGATAAGTTAAACGATTCATTAAATAAAGCTTGTAAAACGTTTTTAATACCATTCCAAAATGGCTTAATGTTAAAACCATCAGAAAAAATGTGATTCCAATCTGCATTGTGTATTTGCTCACACCTCCAACATATTTGCTCACACCTCCGACATATTCCCTTTGTGAAAGAATTAATTTAGTAATTATATCTGGAGTTAAGAATGCTCTGTGCAAGCATTTCCAATGAAAAATTTCCAGTATTGTGTAAAGGATGTATGTTTTATTGATAATAAAATATTTGATTTAATTTCTTCAGTTAGCTGTAATGAGTGCCCTTTTGTTATATAATTCCAATATGAGGATTTGGGTGTTTTTTTATAATTTATCAATATCTTGTAAAATTTTGAAATACTATTTCCCATATCATAATCATTATATATGATTTCATATAGGTATTTTGTAAGTTTAGGTATTTATTTAAATGAAGAATTATTAATTATTCTGCATAAATCTTGTGACTACGTCAGAATGCTTTGCATAGTTAGCCAATCTTGTTGTGGAATTTTGTATGTTGTTTCTATTGTTTGCATATCCAGAACTTTTAGTTCTTTGGTACATTGAAACCAACAAACAATTCCTTTCTGTTCCCAGGAATTATTTCTCTGTATATTTTATCTGCATAGCTCTTTGTAACTATGAATGATATTAAAAGATCAAACCAGATTTTTAAATCTATATTTGCATTAATAATTCTCCTAAATGAGTCATTGTAATAATTAATCATATAAGTTTTAGTGGGCTTAGTTATGTTATATTGCATACTAATACATAATATGTGTCATGGCAAATTGTTTTTATTTGTTATTTGAAATTTATTTTGTAAATCAGATTCATTTATTGACATTACAGTTAGTAATTCTTTCCAATTTGCAAAATAATTTGGATTGTTTTAGATATTGATGCTTTTATATGTTTCTATATCAGGAAAGTTTAATCCTCCCTGTTTCTATGGTCTGATATGATGGATTAAAGCTATTCTATTTCTTTTGGGAAACCATAACAATTTTATTAGGCATGAGTTTATTTCTTTGAGTATATTCCTTTCTGGTAACAGTTGTATTGCAAAAGCTATATATAGAACTATTTTTATTAACTGTAGTCGATCTTCAAATGTTAATATTATTTTGTTCCACTTTTCCACAGAGATTTTAATTGTATTGATGAGATTATTGTAGTTTTTTGAGACTAATTCATTATTATCCTTGCGTAACTCAATTTCTAGATATTTTAAGGTAGATTCTTGTTTCCCTATAATGTGATTCCCTTTCGTCTGCAAGTCTTTTTTTATTTAAAAATAAAAATTTGGATTTTTATTTATTGAAATGGAGTCCTGAAGTCCTGTAAAATGTGTCATTTAAAATATCTAATTCTTATAATGTCTCTTTTGTATTGGATAATGTTAATAATACGTCATCAGCAAAGAGCATTACTTTAGAATTGTATTGTTCATAAACAATTATTGCTTTGATTTTTGTGTTGTTACGTGTTGAATCTGCCAATAGTTCAATAGCCAAAGCAAATAGAATCGGTGACATGGGACATCCTTGTTTAGTACCCTTTGTTATATGTATAGATTCAGAGGTGAAAGGACCTAGCTTAACATACGCTAAATTATTTGTATATATATATATATTCTTTAGTAGATGAACAAAGAAAGGAACAAATTCAAACAACACCAGAATTTTGAATAAATAGTTTCATAGTTTCATAGTATAGTACTAGGCTATCTGCCCTGGGGCATTTGTAAGCCTAGCCATAGTGATGTGGCTTTTGCCACCCCATGAAATGGTACAAAAAATGTACAGAATAAATTTAGAATACGGTGCCTCTGTCTAGTAGTGACACAATGAAGGTCCCCTTATATAATAGATTTAGTTTACTGTGCCCCTGTCTAGCAGTGACACAGATGTGACCCCTGGGGTAAACTTACGATCTCCCATCCACTCATCAAGATTTCTCTTGAAGAGAGTCAGTGAGGGGCTCTGCCTAATACGAACTGGGATCTTGTTCCAAAGAATGGGAAGCCTCTGGGTTATGAATTTATCCCTCCAGCATGTCCTATTCATACTTGTGCCGAGGTTTAAGTCTTTAGTTCTCGTGGTCCTGATGGATTTGGAATTTTTGAGGTGGAGCATGTCCATCAGATCCTGATTGGACATGGCCTTGTATGTCAGGCAGAGATCACCTCTGAGCAGGCGGTATGCTACTAAATAGAGCTGAAGTTTCTTTAGTCTGGCAGAATAAGACATATGTTGGAGACCCTTGATCCTCTTGGTGAGGTACTTTTGTGGTCTCTCCAGCTGTTGCAAATGCCAGGTGAGGTACATGCCAAATGAGGCATTGTACTCAATCATGGGTCTGATGAGGGAGGAGTATAGAGGTACAATGACATCCTTGGATCTGGATGTGAATCCCTTCATGATGAGGTGTGCAAGGTAGAATGTTTTTCTAACCACTTTGGCAACGTGGGTGTCAAATGAGAGGTCACTGTCGACTTGGGTCCCTAGGTCTCTGATTACTTTTTCCGTACTCAGTGGGTTGCTATCTGTGTGATAATTTGTGGGTACTTTGTTTTTCCCAAAGGGGATGACTATACATTTTTTGGCATTTAGTTTAAGGCCGTGACTCCGGCACCAGTTGTCCGTTTCTGTGAGGCCTTTTTGTAGGATGTATGTGTCCGCTGGTGTATCGACTATGGCGCCTAGTTTGCAGTCATCTGCAAACTTTGTCAGCCACAACCCTCCCATGTTTGCTTTAACATCTGAGAAATAAATGCTGAACAAGAGGGGTCCCAGGACAGATCCCTGTGGGACACCACTTGTGACTGGCTTTGAGTCTGACATTGCTCCAGCGATTTTAACTTTATGGGTTCTGTCCTTTAGCCAGTTTGCAACCCATCTAGTGACATAAGGGTTTACGTTTAAGCTGTTGAGCTTATCTATGATACCTGAGTGGGGTATTGTGTCGAAGGCCTTTGCCAAGTCCAGGTAGGCTGTATGGACTGCTTTGCCCTCATCAATGGCTCTAGTGACTGTTTCGAAAAAGTCAACCAGGTTCAAAAGGCAGGATCTGCCCTTTACAAAGCCGAACTGGGTGGGGTCAAGTGACTGTAGGTCCCCTATGTCTCTGTTTATGAGTTCCATAATGATTCTTTCCATAGCTTTGCAGACCAGGCTGGTTAAGCTTATGGGGCGGTAGTTTCCAGGGTCTGTATAGGTACCCCCTTTGTGGAGTGGGACCACTGTTGCTGTACGCCAGTGTTCAGGTACATATCCTGAAGTAAGGCTAAGGTTAAATAGCATTTTTATGTGTGGGTTTAGCTCCTCTTGGAGTTCACGTAACACGCAACCCGGGATACCATCAGGTCCCATTGATGCTGTGTTTTTAGCTTTGTTTAGGGCGGTTCTCACTTGGACATCTGAGATGACAGGGAGATTACATTCAGCTGGGATAAGTATTTCTTCTTTTGGGGGTGAGGGAGGAGAGAAATTTGCACTGAACCTGTCAGCCAGAATGTTGGCAATATCTGTGGGTTCAGTGTATTTTTTGTTGTTGTGAACTAACTCTGAGCATATCTGAGGGTTTCCGTCCAGGTTTCTAACATAGCTGAAGAAGGCTTTGTGGTTATCTTTAGTGTCCTTAGTGATTTTTCTCTCAAAGTTGGCCTTGGATGTTTTTATGAGAGAATGTAGTTTTCTGCTAATGTTGATCAGAGATGTCTTCCCTTCATGGGATTTTGCTCTGACGTGCAGTAGCTTCCTTCTTTTGTTATACAATTTGTTAATGGCTGAGGTCCACCAGACAGGACGCTTGCCTTTGGTGGAGAGGGACTTGGATTTATTTGGGATTGCATGATCCATGCATTCTTGGAGATGTCCATAGAAAGCATTTGTGAAGGATTCAGCATTGTGGGATGTGGCATCCACTGGCACAGTGGGCTTAAAGGATACCATCTCAGTCTTAAGAAGAGTGAAGTCTGCTTTTGAGAAGTTTTTCACTGTGGTCTTTTGTGCTGGGGGTGGAGGTGGGATTTGTATATCCAGGGTGATTAGTTTGTGGTCAAATCTCACTAGTGAGGGGTATACTTCCTGTGTGGAGCATTTTGTCCCCATGTTTGTGATGATCAAGTCTAGTATATTATCTCCCCTAGTGGGAGAGGTGACTAGTTGTTCCAGTGCATTTGAATTTATGAATTCCAGGAACCTTTGGGCTAGGGTATTAGGGCTAGAATAATGTACCCAATCTATGTTTGGGTAGTTGAAGTCTCCCAGTATGATGGTATTTTGTGATACACTCATATCCTCCAATGTCTTCAGGAAGGCTGAGTGGGGTTCCTGAGATTGGGAGGGTGGTCTGTAACATGCTACCAGTTGTATAGCAGTTTTGCCTATGGTTAGTTGCACCTGTATGGTCTCTGATGCTTCATGTGTTGCTACTAACCTGGAGGTGTGGGTGTCCTTGATGAATATGGACACTCCCCCTCCCTTTGTGGTTCGGCCCGGGTTTTGGGGCCGAAAAGCATGATACGAGGTATAGCCTGGTAGTCTCAATTTAGGGAATCAGTGGCTTTCTCTATATCTAAGCCAATTATGAGTGTTTATTTTCTTTATTTACATAATCTGTAAGAGAAATTATCCTTTTAATATTGTCATGTGTGTGTCTATGATAGATAAATCCAGTTTGATCATTATTTATTGCTTTGGATGGTGGTATTTTCATTATGTTAGTTAATATTAAGTCATATTTATTTGTAACTTAAAGCAAGAATGCATCTTTTCATTTATTGCGCTGTTTCTTTAAATAATTAAACAAACTGATAATTTAATTATTTATTTATTTTACATTTGTTGACTGGGATAGTCCGACTGGATAACATGTCCATTTTCAGCGGATGCCCGGGGATAAAAGCTCCACAGGAAAAAAATAACATAGACAAGACATAATAGATGCATTAACATAAGTTACAAACAGTGAAGCTAACGGTCTTTGCAATTGATCAGTTAACATTAGAACAGGTGGCTAAACATTAAAAATAGTTCAGATATAGACATAATTTTTGTGTTAGTTCATTAATCAGGCTTAGAACAGGGGCATATCCAGTGTTTTATAAATAATTTTTCAGACTTTTTTTGAATATAGGTAGGGAGGATTCCAGAGTGAGCTCTGTTGGAAGTGAGTTCCATGATTTTCCAGCTGAGTCGGCAAACAGGGAGTCACCGGCTAGGTTATTAGATTTAATTGTTTGCACCTGAAGTCTGTTGGATGAGCGTAGTGGTCGGTTATTGCTGTAGAGGCTGATGATGCTGTTGAGTGCCGGTGTGTTTTCTGGATGGTTAAGGATATTATATGCTATTAAGAGCTGACTGAACTGTACGCAGTTTGGGAGTTCAAGCCAGCCTAGAAGCTTTAAATTATGACAGTGGTGAGTCCTATATGCAGTACCTGTGGCAAATTTGGCAATATGGTTATAACAAGAGGCTAGTTTGTTTAGATCGGTTTTATTCAAGTTGGAGAAAAGAGGGGATGCATAGAGGAGGGTGGAGAATAAGTGGGACCGGGCAATGGCAGCTCTAGCAGGTGGGGTGAGGAAGGACTTACCTTTGTAGAGTGAGCCAAGTTTACTATTAACATATTTGACAGTTTTACTGGCATGCATATCAAATTTAAGGTTGTTATCGATAGTTATACCCAGGAGTTTGGTATGAATATCGGGGGAGATGATTGTCCCATTATTAGCTGTAATAGAAAAGAGGGGTTCTGTGTGGGTGAGAAGAAGAGCAACTTGGTTTTATTAGTGTTTAAGATCAGCCATTGGTTAGACAGCCATTTTTCCACAGAGCTAAAGGTGTTTTGAGTTAGTGTGAGTAGTTGCATCTCAGAGTTGGCAGAACAGATCATGGTAGAGTCGTCTGCATACTGGATGCAGACGGCATCTGGGATAGCAGTGTGGAGGTCATTGATAAATATGGAAAAGAGAACGGGTCCTAGTACGGAGCTCTGGGGAACTCCAAGAGTGATAGGCAAGTGAGTGGATAGCTTGTCCTGCCAGATGACTGCATGTTGTCTTCCGTGCAGGTAAGATTGAAACCAGTGGACAGCATGATTGTCAAAGGAGAGGGCTTTCATAGTATTGATACGTAGTTGGTGGTTAACCATATCAAAAGCCTTTGAGAGATCTAGAAAGAGTGTGAGGATAGCTTATTGTTGTTACGGTTGTGGTTGATAACACTGGAGAAAAGAAAGGAGAGCTCATGTGGTACTGTGGGATGGTCTAAAGCCATGTTGGGAGTTGGCCAACAGCTTGTTATGGACAAGATAGTGCATGAGTTGTTTTTGGACACACTTCTCCATGATTTTGGCTAGCAGTGACAGTATTGCTATGGGCCTGAAATTAGATAAATCATTGGAGCTGCCTCCTTTATGTAGAGGTATAATGTGAGATATTTTCCAAATTTGAGGAATGGTAGCTTCAGTAATGGATCTGTTGATCAATATAGAGACGGAGAATGCTATGCTATCTGCAGCTATCTGCAAATACTCTGCAGGAAGGAGGTCAGCTGCTAAAGTGGTTGGTCTTAGCTTTTTTAATAAGATTCGAATGAGTGAAGTAGGAATAGGTTTAAAGTTGAAGGAGAATTGGGTACTGGGTGTGGATAGGTTTGGGTAGTCTCTGTTGGAATTTAGTTTAGTAGCTAGAGATTGGACAGTCTCTGTGAAGAAGTTGTTAAAGGAATTTGCAATGTCCTCTGGGGATTTGTGATTAGAGTTAAAAGGGGTGTAGTGGTAGTATTGCCCGGGTATAGAAGTTTGTTTATACTGGCCCAAAACTTTTGAGGTTTATTTTGGTTCTTCAATTGGAGATTACAGTAGAAATTCTTTTTATCTGAGATTATAAATTTTTTACTGTCATTCCTTAGTTGTCGGTATTTGAGGTGGTCAAGTGGGGCTTTTATTGCCTGCCAGGTTACCCATGCCTTATTTCTGAGCGAGATTTTAGATTTGCTTTCTTTAGAAAGCCGTGGTGCAGTTTTCATTTTGGCCCTAATGGAGCATGAGAATCCAGGATAGTTAGGAATTTGTTGTTAACATAAAGCCGCTGCTTCTTCCAGTGCAAGTTGTTTCAGGACACACCAATTGCATGCACTGAGTTCCTCCTGAAAGATGGTAGGGTTAACGTTTCTATTGCTTCTGATTGTCTTGCATTTGGTTTTATGGGGTGTGTCTTGTCTAAGCCTAATTATATAAGTAAGACAGTGATCGCTTAGGTCATCAGGCAGAGTTCCCAACTTGTACATTAGGGGGTGATGATTGATGAGTATCCAGTCATGGGTGCTTCCTTTGTTCTGGGTTTTACCAATCCTAGTAGGGGAGGTTATTATTTGTGTAAATCCATGAAGATTTAAATGGACGGAGGGCACTTCAGAGGAGCAGTTATTCCAATCAGTGTTGAAGTCTCCAAGAACAATAGTTTCTTGGGGGTAATTAGTAGACAACCAGTATAGAATATTTTCTAGGGAGTCAGTATTCTTACCTGGAGGTATATAGATGCAGACAATGTTTAGACATTTGTGCTTATTAAGTTGTAATTTAGTGATGATAATTTCTGCATTATTAATTTGTGGTGGTTGTAGGGTGTCTTTAGTGAGGGTAAAGGTCGATTTGTACAGTACAGCTACCCATCCACCCTTCTTCGTGGTCTGGTCTAATCTAACTAAGTTATACCCTGGGGGCAGAATTTCATGGTCTTTGCTAGTCAGTTTTAACCAAGTTTAGGTTAGGCAAAGTATATCAGGGGAGTGGACTGCTAAGAGGGCATGGAGATTATGTACTTTATTGTTTATGCTTCTGATGTTTAGGTGGCAGGTTAGTACTGAATTGGAGGGTCTAGTAAACAGTGTTGTATTCTGAGGGTAACTAGTAATGTGATAGGGGTCTGCTATAGAAGATGGACAGGGATTTGGATAGATATCTCCATCTATGGTGAGCTTATAGCGTAGACTGATAATGAGTTTATTTTATTAAAAGTCTTTTGGTAATTCTTGATTTTTGGGTTTATGTACCTAGGTCTGGTTGGTTGGTGGATTTTAGGGGTTATGGGGTTAGGGGTAAGGGGATGGATGTTTTGTCCAACTTTACCTGGCTGTTGTAGGGCTGCAGTTTGGGATTTGAGATAGTGGAATCCTAGGTAGTGGCAGTTTTCATATGTAGTAAGCATGTAGGGGATGCATAACAGGGCTATTAATGATAATTGTAGTAGTTTCATTGAATTTTGCATTGCGGTTGGTAGAAACAATATCCGGATGTATGACTAAGAGCTAAGTAGAAGTCTACTAATTAGATACATTTGAAAACAGTAGGGTAGATCTAATAGTTGCTGATAGCATTTAATAGGGAAGGGTGTGTGGCCAAACAGTATAAATTTGGGGTGTCTGGGGGCGGATGGAATATGGGGGCAGGGTGGGGAGCGTAGCGTGCCCAAGCAAAGCGAGGGAGAGTGGAGCGGGGCTAAACCAGATAAGAAGAATGCCTGTAGTCTGTGTGCATGCAAGGTAAGAATGTCCCTTAGAGTGGTTCAATAAAAGGTTTACTGAAGGGTTTAATAATGTCAATTAAAGTTTGTGTAACTTTGCAGATGCAGTTACAAGTTGTATGCAACTTTGCAGGGTTCTCTGTGCCAGATTACACTAATTGGTACCTTGCTTTTGAGGAACGAACTGCTCACACTGCCTCTAGATATCTTACAACACTAGCGACTGTGTATTAGACAGTTTTCAGACAGATTGGTAGCTATAGGGGTAGGAATTTGTTTCCAGTACTAGGACCTAGGTCAGTAGGTTACAATGTTTCTATTTATCAAAACGTTGCAGAATAATAACTTTTTTTGCAGTCGCTATGACTTTAAACTTTGTAATGGCTTCCGCTTAACAAGCAGGTGAGGAGGATACTAAGCACTGCTCAAGAGGCTGTGGCTGGGGTGTACCTAAAATAACAGAATTATTAGAGCCTCCCTTTAGTGAGCTTTCTAAGTACACTTTTTACTTCAGCTTCAATCCTTTTAGAGCTAACTTAATATAACAAATTTCTCAGCAATCCTAACAGTTAAGTCGCTAATCAGCTTAAGTCACAAACCATAGTATTGCATTCAGCAAAATTAGTAAGAAATGTAGTGTTCCAACTAGTACTCAGTCAGCAGTTAATCTAGGATACTTGCAGTTTTCAGTACATCAAATCACTTCAAAGGCTGCTGTTCATTCAAGGCATGCAGATCTAATCTCATAATACAGTGTGTTTTGTGTTTTAGCTACTTGTATGGATAATACCAGCAAAATAGAACTTGTGATATAACAAGCATACAATTTTAGCCATTTGTAGCAGACATACCAGTAATTTTGTTAGGAGATTGATAAACAACAATAGCAGAATAGTCCTATGTAGTCCTATGTATAATAGATATAAATGTACTTGAATGTGTTGATGTATGGTTCTGATGAAATCCTCATGGATGAAATTGTTTAACTTTACTTTTACTCAGTAAATGTATTATTTTTAACAGTCTGTTGTGTTGCCAGATGTGGTTCAGCATGGATTCATTTTTGAAGTTACCTCAGAAAAATCCTTTCTGTAACACTGCCACTGTTCAGATAAATTATGTCTTTGTGTAACAAAAGGGTTTTAGTTTAAAAAAAATCACTTTAATCAACTCACCCTCGCTCATAAATTTATTAACCACCCCCTTAACATCCCTTCCCTTCAAACCCTTCTCCAACCTTATCACCCACTAGGCCCCTAAGATCAAGCAACAAAAATCAACTCACTGTTATCAAACCCAAAACCTCAGCAGGAGAAGCCATATTTTCATATACCATGTCTAAACTTTGGAACAATCTTCTTAGAGAAACCACAATGACAGCAGAGGCAGTCCAATCCATGTTATCCTGATACACTCCTTCTCTGTTCCAATGGATTAATATTAGCATAAACGATATGTGTGCTTATTCCTTGTTACACTAACTCATAGCACCTCTCATCTGAGACCCACCTGCAGCAGGCTACACACATCCTTGCATTCCAGAGCATTTCCAAAAAAGAAGCATAAACCAAATGCACATTTCTTGTAAACTGTCAATGCTGTTAAAAAGGTGCCAACACCAACATTGTCAGTAAAAAGTCTTGTTTATGGTGATCACAATATTCAGCATGTTAACATCAGTACCATAACATATTATACTGCACTCAGACCTAGAATTATATTTTAATATGAAGTTTTACAAACTGTTCATATCTTGGAAACTGTACTCTGTAGACACAGTGCAAAAACACTTTTTTTCATAGGACAGCAAGATTATTGAGATTTTTTACAAAATATGAAGTGCTGTGCTTGTTTCCACACCTTTATAACTAAAAGCAAGTAACTAGTAATATTTCCTGTGTGATGAATTTGATGGTAGCAATATATTGTTCTGTCTCCCTTCATGACGGTTGACATCATATCCATCATTAGCTTGAAGCTTTTTTAGTTATGGAACTATTGATGCAAGTACGAAATAAATTGCAAGTGACATCTGAATTGCAGGGATTTTAGATTAACATCTTCGTGTTGTTTTGTTACTCGCTCCTTTCTCTTTTATTATGCTTCCTATTATTCACGTCACTTAGTTTAAGGAAGCAGCCCCAAAAGCACCATGAATGTTTCTAGTCCAGGTGTACTCACTGCATAGTTTGCAGGTCACATCTATAGCACAAGTCTGAATAATGACTCAGGCTGTAATGTAATCTAATAAACCTAGAATCCTTGAGAAGTGAAACACCTCCCAGTGACATGTGCAACCTTGAGCAGTCAGACAAGTGTGACTCACAGATAATGAATATACTAACACTGCGTGGGACCAGGGCTTTATGAGTGACTTCACAATTACTTAAGTCACACAGAAGCCCTGCTCTCAGCAGTACCAAAAGGAAAGAGAGAAAATCTCAAGCCTTGGACTTTGGGGGGTGTGTGTGGTTACAATCAATTCACAGTACGTAAGCACCTTTAATTATTTTTTTGAACTAATCTTTTGAGTACCAGCTCAAACATAGCTTTCCAGTATACTCTCTAAAAATAAATACTCTCGCCTTTGAATCACTCATACATGATGATCGATTTAGTCTGATTCACTCTGATGTAGTCACATATAGGAGGTAGTCATCAGGTAATTTAACTAGCTATTTTACAGTCTCTTGCTGCTTTTTCAGTGAATAATTCCCAGAGATTATTGCATGTATGTATTATTTTTATCTCTTTGTCCTGACACTAAGCTTCTGCATAGAGACCATTTAACCACTTGGCTGCACTTGAAATTGGTCAATATTAGTTAGTGTGTTACCTCGGTAAAGAGATATAAATTAATAAATAAATACATGTTTGTATATCTCCACTCATCCTTTCTGTTGCTTTTACCCTCTCTTAACAATCCTGTTGCAGATTATTATGCCTTTTGTAAGGCGCATGGCTATTTCTCAATACTTTACAGTGTTATTTTATGTTACAATAACACCAAACAAAGAACAGCATTGTGCTCTAGTGGTCAGAATCTCTGACTCATGCTTCCAGGGGTGAGTGCTTAGTTCTACTGTCTGGTCATTGTCTTTGTGGACATTTCATGATCTCCCTCTGTCTGAGGGAGCTTCCTATGGCTACTCGTGTTGCATCCTCAGATATACTGGTTGATTAGCTACTTGAAATTGTCTGTGTGTGTTACATTTATCATGGTCTGTGTGTGTTACATTTATCATGGTCTGTGTGTTATAGGTTCATAGGTTCATAGGTAGATACTAGGCTATCTGCCCTAGGGCATTTATAAGCCTAGCCAGAGTGTATTTGGCTTCCGTCTCCCTATTAGATTAGCCTATTGTGCCTCTGTAAAGTAGGTCACAGAAGCTACCCTTTAAGATTAGTTTATTGTGCCTCTGTCTAGCAGGGACACAGAAGAGATCCCAGGGGTGAATTTGCGATTTCCCATCCACGCATCCAGATTTCGCTTGAAGAGGGTCAGCGAGGGGCTATGTCTAACATAAATTGGGATTCTATTCCAGAGTAAGGGGAGCCTCTGGGAAATGAATCTGTCCCTCCAGCATGTCCTATTTATTTTTGTGCTGAGGTTTAGGTCCCTGGAGCGTGTAGCTCTAAGGGATTTGGATTTTTTGAGGTGGAGCATGTCCATTAATTCTGGGTTTGACATGGCTTTGTACGTCAGGCATAGATCACCTCTGAGTAGGCGGTAAGCAACTGAGTAGAGCTGGAGTTTCTTTAGTTAAGCTGCATAGGACATCTGTTTGTAGCCCATAAACCTCTTGGTGAGGTACTTTTGGGGTCTCTCCAGTTGCTGCAGGTGTCGGGTAAGGTACATCCCAAAAGGGGCATTGTATTCAATTATGAGCCTGATGAGTGACGAGTAGAGGGGCACAATGACCTCTCTTGATCTAGATGCGAACCCTTTCATGATAAGGTGGGATATATAGAAGGTCTTTCTAACCACTTTGGCAACGTGATTATCAAAGGAGAGATTACTATCTACGTTGGTCCCCAAATCTCTAATTACTTCTTCCGTACTTAATGGATTACCACCTATGTGGTAATTTGTGGGCACCTTGTTTTTCCCAAAGGGGATGACTATGCACCTTTTAGCATTTAGCTTGAGGCCGTGGCTCTGGCACCAAGCACCCGTCTCTGTAAGACCCTTTTGGAGGATGCTTGTATCAGCTGGAGATTCGATTATGGCCCCCAGTTTGCAGTCATCTGCAAACTTTGTCAGCCATAATCCCCCCGTGTTAGCCTGAACCTCAGAGAAATATATACCAAACAAGAGAGGTCCCAGAACTGAGCCCTGTGGGACACCACTTGTAACTGGTTTGGATTAGGACATGGCACCTGCGATTCTGATCATGTGGGTTCTATCCCTGAGCCAGTTTGCAACCCATTTTGTGATATAGGGGTTGATATTTAAGCTGGTAAGCTTATTTATGATGCCCGAGTGGGATATTGTGTCGAAGGTTTTTGCGAGGTCCAGGTAGGCTGTGTGGACTACCTTGCCCTCATCTATGGCTTTGGTAACTGTTTCAAAGAAATCAACTAGGTTTAAGAGGCAAGATCTGCCCTTAACAAAGCCGAATTGGGTAGGGTCCAGTGTCTGGAGGCTCCCAATGTCTTTGTTTATGAGTTCCATGATAATACGCTCCATAGCTTTACAGACCAGACTAGTCAGGCTTATGGGGCGATAGTTCCTGGGGTCCATTGTGGTGCCACCTTTGCGGAGTGGACCACTGTAGCTGTACACCATTCTTTGGGTACATATCCTGTAGTAAGGCTAAGTTTGAACAGTGACTTAATGTGAGGGTTAAGTTCTTCTTGGAGCTCATGTAAGACACAGCCTGGGACACCGTACGGTCCCATAGATGCTGTGATTTTTGCTTTGGAGAGGGCAGCTTTCACCTGTGCATCTGTGATGTCAGGGAGGTTACATTCAGTTGGGATAGGCATTTGCTCCTTTGGGGGTGAAGGGGGTGAGAAGTTTGCACTGAATCTGTCTGCCAGGATGTTGGTTATGTCTGTAGGTTCGGTATATTTTGTACCGTTATGCAACAATTCAGAGCATATCTGGGAGTTTCCACCCATATTCCTCACATAACTAAAGAAGGCCTTGTGATTATCTTTAGTGTCTAGGGCAATTTTTCTTTCGAAACTGGCCTTTGATGATTTTATGAGGGATCAACGTTTCTTGCTAATACTGATCAGAGATGCCTTCCCTTTTTGGGATTTTGCTCTGTCATGTAGTAGCTTCCTCCTTCTGTTGTATAACTTATGTATGGCCGGGGTCCACCAGACAGGTCTCCTGTTTTTGGAGGAGTGAGTCTTGGTTTTATTTGGGATAGCATGATCCATGCATTCCTGCAGGTGCTCATAGAATGCATTTGTAAAGGATTCTGCGGATTGGGCTGTATTATCCTCTGGCCTGGGGGCTTTGAAGGATTCCACCTGAGTCTTGAGAAGTGCAAAGTTGGCTTTTGAGAAATTCTTTACCGTGATTTCTTTGGCTGGGGGTGGGGACGGGATATGGATGTCCAGGGAAATTTGTTTATGGTCTGATCTTACCAATGAGGAGTTTACCTCTGGTGTGGAACATAGAGTCCCCATGTTGGTGATGACCAGGTCCAGTATGTTGTTCCCTCTTGTGGGAGTGGTGACCAGTTGTTCCATCGTGTTAGAGTTTATAAATTCAAGGAACCATTGGCCGAGGGCATTTGGGCTTGAGTAGTTTTCCCAGTCAATGTTTGGGTAGTTGAAGTCACCCAATAACATAGTGTTTGGAGAGACCTTTATATTCTCCAGTGTTCTCAGGAATGCCAAGTGAGTTTCCTGTAATAGGGAGGGTGTTCTGTAGCAGGCTACAAACTGAAAGGCAGTTTTGCCCACTGTTAGTTGCACATGGATGGTTTCCGATGCTTCGTGCAGTGGCACTAACCTGGAGGTGTAGGTATCTTTGATGAATATAGATACTCCCCCTCCTTTTGTGCTTCGGTCCGAGTTTTGGGGCCAAAACGCATGGTATGAGTAGCCTTGAACCAGGTTTCTGTTACTGCACAGACATAGATTTTCTCCATACTGAGGAGAGCCCCGAGTGCATGCATCTTGAGGTTTAGACTTCTGGCATTGAGTAGCATTACCTTTAGTTTTTTTATCCTTGGGTTGTCTATGGAGGTGGGTTTGTCCTTTGAGCCTTGCCTAAAAAAGGCACTATGGGGCTGGCAAGAGTCTTGGCCAGTATACGAAAGCCTAAGGGTGACAGGTGCAAGCCGTCCCTAGCGAAGCAACGTGGCTTGTCGAGCATGTCATCCCAGGCTGACAGACACTGGATCCCCTTTGAATGACACCAATACTTAAGCCAATTGTTGAAACTGATCATTTTGTCTTTATACTGTGGCATCATTCTTGGTGAGGGCAAGATGCTACTCAAGGTCAGGGACATACCAGCCTGGGCTTCATGGTCAGAGAGCTCCTCTATGTCTCTTTTCATGTAGTCCAGGGAGGTACATCTCAGGTCATTCACAAAAGCATGGACAATGATGGAGTCATACTTGTACTTGCTTTGGAGTGACCTGAATGCTTGCATTATGTGGTGGATCCTGGCACCTGACAGGCAGCTTACAGTGACCTTCTCCTTGTTCAGTCTGGTAAGCGGGATGTCAGTGTGCCGGACAATAGAGTCCCCTATAACAAGTGTATTTGGTGTGTTGTTTGGCCTTAAGGGCTGTGACTGTGAGGCACACTGATTTTGTGAGATATGTGATTTGTGGGTATTGTTGAGGGGTGGCTGTTGCTTGGATATCTGCTTAGGAGGTCTTTGCTGTTTAGGCAGATTTTTATTTAGAGCCTCCGAGTACGTTTTTGTGTGTTTATGTGGTGGGTATATAGGTCTGTGAGACTGGATTTGTGGTGCGGGTGGTTACCTTTTCCTCCTGACTGACTGTGCCAGTCTTGGGTTGAGAGAGCTCTGCCTCCAGTTTGGCTGTGTAACTGCATCTCTCACATGTATTATAGTTTGTTGGAAGGAGGAGAGGGTTGTCTGTGTACATAAGGCAATTGTAACATTGCCTCAAAATTCCCAGATTCACCAGCTGGACTGGAGAGGAACCCTGAAACTGACCCTTGGACATACCAGATTAGTATAGGGAACTGTTTTTTTTACTGATCAGATTAGTGTTACATTTATCATGGTCTGTGTATTACATTTATCATGGTCACTGAAAATGCTTAAACATAAGTTAGTTGATTAACATATATATATCCTGACATTACACCCCAAAGTAATTGCTCTTTGAAGGACTGCACTCTCATTTTCAATCTCTCTGAATGTTATGTTCTGAATAAATAGGCTCACAGGTAATTAGCTGTTATGTGGTCAAGGAGCACTTTGATAAGCCTAACTCAGTTTCCTAATTACCATAGAGCACAATCGGGTTATGTCTGTTTCTCAGAGTAACACAGCAGGCAAATGAATGTTGAGAAAATCAAATAGAAGATGGCAGGAAACTGTCTTTAACAGCTTAAGACCTAAATCCTCTCTGCTAACTATCAGACTATCAGGGGATTGGAACCATTGGAGTTTGTTTACTTATTAATTTATTTATTAAAGTGAACTGGTCCATGGACCCTTCTCAGCCACAACCCCTACCAAAAGGTAAAGACAAACATATCACACAAAAACTTAAGCTTACAGACTTCATAAATAAAACACTAGCAATTCACTAAGGCAAATGAGACAGGCAATCAGAAGGATTTGCAAGAAACTGAGGAGAATACACACACACACACACACACACACACACACACACACACACACAAAAACAGAATATAAATACATACTCAGTATAAAGAATTGTTTTTCTCTATTTACACTATTTGCAATACATAATGATGTTATATATCAAACCTATCAGCAGTTCTGAGGGATATTTCTGATATACAAATATGTGCTGGTTACTAGTCCAGCAGACCAAATAAATGCTCATCATCATCATCATCAATGCCTAGTCTTCCCGTTTTTCATCCATGGGGCAGGGTGTGATGTCAACTGTCGCCATCTCTCACTATTCAGTGCCACATTCCTGCCTTCTTTAACACTCATGCTTGACTGTCACAGATCTTCCCTTACACAATCCAGCCACCTCTTTGCTGGATGCCCTCATTTCCTCTTACCTTCTTCCTCTCCATCCTAATCTTCTTCATCAGATTGTTTTACGCTTTTCTGGACACGTGTTTAAACCATCATAATCTGTTCTCTCTGACATTTTCTGCAATTGTAGCTACATTGGTTTCTGCCTTTATCTCCTCACTTCTTCATCTGTCCCATTCTAGCACCCTTCACAGGCACTTTTTCTCCATCACCTCTAGCGTCCTCATCTGTTCTGCCTTCACTGCTGAGGTTTCTCTATCATACAACAGCACTGGCCGCGTCACTGTTTCATAAACCTTACTCTTTAGCTTCTTTGGCAATCTTCTGTCATACACTACCTCTGGCATTCTGTGCCAGTTGGCTGCAGCACCCTGATACTTGCTTTGACCTCTTGTTTCAGACTTCTGTTCTCCTCGACCATCTCTCACAGATACTTGAAGCTGCTAACATGTTCCACCATTTTCCCTTCTACCTTGGTTCTCAGCTTCTTCCGATTTCCCTCATTGGGTGCCATTATAACTGACTTACCTGTACTCAGGTTCATCCCATGTGCTTTCAGTTTAACATTAAACTCCCCTATCCTTTGCTGATGTTCTTGTTCATAGCCTGCATGTATTGGCACATCATCTGCATGCAGCACCTTTGTTGATCTGTACCCTCCAACATGTTTGCTAATGTTGTCCATCACCAGTATTAATAGTAGTGGGCTCAGAGATGACTCTGATGCACACTCATTCCCACTGGAAGCTCTCCGTGAGATTGAACACTGTTTGTACTTGAGTCATCGGGTCCTTGTACATAGCTTGAAATAATTCAACCAATGTTTCTGGGACTTTGAACCACCACAGGACTGCCCAAATCAATGTTCTTGAGATCTTGTCATATCTTTCTCCAAGTTTAGAAATGCCCAGTTGGACTCTTTCCTCATTTCTTGCTTCTTTTCAAATATCTGTCTCACTGCATGCAGTGGTGTAGTTGTGCTGCATTCTGACTAAATCTGAACTGCTCATCTGCCATTTTACTCTGCATATTCGTTTATTAATCACTGTCTCCAGAATTTTCATGCAATGTGACTGGAGTTGGATTCCTCTGTACTGCTCACAGTTGTGAATGTCCCTGAAACACTGTATGTGGGCAGCACAGTGGTGCAGTGGTTAGTGTTGTCACCTCACAGCAAGAGGTTCTCCTGTTCAATTCTCGGCTGGGGTGCCTTCTATGCGGAGTCTGCATGTCCTCCCTGCATTTGTGTGGGTTTCCGACAGGTGCTGCCGTTTCCATCCACATTCCAAAGACATACATCTGGAGCATTTCTCCCCAGGCCTCCACTGAAAATGGTCTCTCTCCCAGTTGGGCTTTCCCAGTAAACAAATGTTAAACAAAAGTCTCGGACACTGACACTCGTATTCTCCAGTCATTGGGGATATACCTTTCTCTACATACTGCTATGACTATCCTCAGAAGCCATTTCTCCTCTGTCTCACCCAACATGTTTATCATATCTGCACTGCATCTGAGCTGCTGCTTTCCCTGACTTAATGTCCCTTTGTGCTTTCCTTACTTCTTCTATGGTGCCTCATCCTTTTCTGTCATTGTCGGCCATGTCTGGGGCAGTGCAACTTCTGTGCAGTTTGTTTTTCTATTGTCTTGTGTCAGTGAAGTACTTACACTTCTCAGATCATAATATTTTCTTAATGATTATTCCATTATCAGATAGACAAATCTTTACAAGAGTATTACTTCAGGTTGTTGGGCAGTTTTAGTAAATGCACTTTCTTTTGGAGAAAGCTCATAAGGATGTCACATTAGCTGCAGGTTATTATCTTATCAAAGGGGGTAGGTTTGTTTCCTGGTGTGCAGTAAGCAGTTCGTGGAAAAGGGGTCGGAAGGTGTTATGTAGACGTTTAAGATGAAGAGGCTGATTCTGTAAGGTTACCAGTTCATGGAAAGGGGGTTGGAAGGTGTTATGTAGACATTTAAGATGAAGAGGCTGATTCTGTAAGGTTACCAGTTCGTGGCAAAGGGGTCGGAAGGTGTTATGTAGACATTTAAGATGAAGAGGCTGATTCTGTAAGGTTACCAGTTCATGGAAAAGGGGTCAGAAGGTGTTATGTAGACCTTTAAGATGAAGAGGCTGATTCTGTAAGGTTACCAGTTCATGGAAAAGGGGTCAGAAGGTGTTATGTACACGTTTAAGATGAAGAGGCTGATTCTGTAAGGTTACCAGTTCGTGGAAAAAGGGTCAGAAGGTGTTATGTACACGTTTAAGATGAAGAGGCTGATTCTGTAAGGTTACCAGTTTGTGGAAAAGGGGTCAGAAGGTGTTATGTACACATTTAAGATGAAGAGGCTGATTCTGTAAGGTTACCAGTTCATGGAAAAGGGGTTGGAAGGTGTTATGTACACATTTAAGATGAAGAGGCTAATTTTGTAAGGTTACCAGTTCATGGAAAAGGGGTCGGAAGGTGTTATGTACACGTTTAAGATGAAGAGGCTGATTCCGTAAGGTTACCAGTTCATGGAAAAGGGGTCGGAAGGTGTTATGTACACGTTTAAGATGAAGAGGCTGATTCTGTAAGGTTACCAGTTCATGGAAAAGGGGTCGGAAGGTGTTATGTACACGTTTAAGATGAAGAGGCTGATTCTGTAAGGTTACCAGTTCGTGGAAAAGGGGTAGGAAGGTGTTATGTAGATGTTTAAGATGAAGAGGCTGATTCCGTAAGGTTACCATAGCCGTTTCACTTAGCTTTTCATATTCAGAGATGGCCCTACTATGGCGCTTTAGTGTGAAGACCAGCATCCCATGGGGGGCGTCTCCATAGCTGTGCAAAATGCTAACAAGGCATTCTGTGGGAGGCATATGCTAATTAGCTATGTGATCTCTCTGTCTCCCCAGGACTGCCTGCAGTAAGGCATTTACTCAGCTGAGAGATTCACAGAATCCTGACCACTCATGTTAATGAACACAGAATGAACACAGACAATGTTCACCCATAACAGTAGAGGTATCTGTTGGGAAGTTTAGCATTCAGGTAGTCTTAGGGGATGTGTACCTGTTTGTGTGTGTGGCTGCATGTGTGAGTGTACATGTGAGTGTGTGCCTGCTTGGGAGGTCACAGTAGAAGGAGGTCAGTGAGGGACTTGGTTAGGTAGGGTGTGTGTGTGTGTGTGTGTGTGTGTGTGTCTATTTGTGCATGAATGTATGTGGGTGGGTGGCCGAATGGGGTCTGTCATATTTGCACACTCCCTACACTAACAAGCAAGTCCATCAACATAAGATTGGGAGAACAGTAGACACCAGGGAAAACATTTTTCTGTCATGCCTTAACAGCATTTAGGGTCAGGGAACACTAGACACTAGTCAGTAGTTAAAATATCAAGTCTTAATGGCACTTGGGAGTGGGGGGAGACTAGACACCAGGTGTACTCTTCATATTGTGGCTTGGAGATACGTGATAAAAATATAAGCAAAGACATGAGTCATAGTAGAATACTATGCAGCGAGGATACTGTCTCTATAGAATGCCATAAAAGAAAAAAAAAAGATCCAAACACTGCACCGTCCCACCTGTGTGACCACAAGCCACTAGAAAATATTTAAATATTACTTGCCTCTGTAAAAAAAGAAACTGTAATGTCTGGAATGATCCGATGCTTGCAGCAGTTTGTTATGAGTCATACAAGACAGTAGGGGGAGCATTCAGTAAATGGCATAGAGGTACAGACAGCACCAAGGAGATTGTTTAAACTATCATCAATAATTACTAACTAGGTAAGAGAGCAACAGCTCGAGCTGCAATGTCCATTATCCAGCAAAAACAGGAATGAAGGACTGATGTCTTCCATTATTATTTGACTGTAGGGATCGATGAGTTATGAGGGCAGGGGAACTACGTAACAGGCAACATCATGGACATTGTAATACCTCAAGGAAAGTTAAAAAATAGGTGCGAGTGTTTATAGATTAGTAAATGAGGGGAGGTGGCTGTGCCACCATGATACATGGGTTCTAATATTAACTAATAGTAAGTGAGAGGAGGTGACTGTGCCACCATGATACATGGGTACTAGTATTAACTACTGGTGAGTGAAGGGAGGTGACTGTGCCACCATGATACATGGGGTGTAGTACTAACTAACAGTGAGTGAGGAGAGGTGGCTGTGCCACCATGATACATGGGTTCTAATTTTAATTAATAATGATTGAGGGGAGGTGACTGTGCCACCATGATACATGGGTACTAGTATTAACTACTAGTGAGTGAAGGGAGGTGACTGTGCCACCATGATACATGGGGTCTACTACTAACTAATAGTGAGTGAAGGGAGGTGACTGTGCCACCATGATACATGGGTTCTAGTACTAACGAATAATGAGTGAGGGGAGGTTACTGTGCCACCATGATACATGGGTTGCAGTATTAACTAATAGTGAGTGATGGGAGGTGACTGTGTCACCATGATACATGGGTTCTAATATCAACTAATAGTGAGTGAGGGGAGGTGACTGTGCCACCAAGATACATGGGTTCTAGTATTAAATAATAGTGAATGAGGGGAGGTGACTGTGTCAACATGATACATGGGTTGCTAGTATTAACTAATAGTGAGTGAGGAAAGTGACTGTGTCACAATGATACATGGGTTGCTAGTATTAACTAATAGTGAGTGAAGGGAGGTGACAGTGCCACCATGATACATGGGTTCTAGTATTAATTAACAGTGAGTGAGGGGAGGTGACAGTGCCACCATGATACATGGCTTCTAGTATTAACTAATAGTGAGTGAGGGGAGGTGACAGTGCCACCATGATACATGGCTTCTAGTATTAACTAATAGCGAGTGAGAGGCGGTGACTGTGCCACCATGATACATGGGTTCTAGTATTAACTAATAGTGAGTGAAGGGAGGTGACTGGGCCACCATGATACATGGGTTCTAGTATTAACTAATACTCAGTGAGGGGAAGTAACTGTGCCACCATGATACATGGGTTCCAGCATTAACTCATAGTGAATGAAGGGAGGTGACTGTGACACCATGATACATGGGTTCTATTATTAACTAATAGTGAGTGATGGGTGGTGACTGTGCCACCATGATACATGAGTTCTAGCATTAACTAAAAGTTAGTGAGGGGAGGTAACAGTGTCAACATGATACATGGCTTGCTAGTATTAATTAATAGTGAGTGAGGGGAGGTGAATGTCCCACCATGATACATAGGTTCTAGTATTAACTAATAGCAAGTGAGAGGAGATGACTGTGTCACCATGATACCTGGGTTCTAGTATTAATTAATAGTGAGTGATGGGAGATGACTGTGCCACCATGATACATGGGTTCTAGTATTAACTAATGGTGAGTGAGGGGAGGTTTTCGTGCCACCATTATACATGGGTTCTAGTATTAACTAATGGTGAGTGAGGGGAGATTTTTGTGCCACCATGATACATGGGTTCTAGTATTAACTAATAGCGAGTGAGGGGAGGTGACTGTGCCACCATGATGCATAGGTTCTAGTATTAACTAATAGTGAGTGAGGGGAGGTGACTGTGCAACCATGATACATGGGTTCTAGTATTACATAATAGTGAATGAGGGGAGGTGACTGTGTCAACATGATACATGGGTTGCTAGTATTAACAAATAGTGAGTGAGGGGAAGTGACTGTGTCACCATGATACATGGGTTGCTAGTATTAACTAATAGTGAGTGAGGGGAAGTGACTGTGTCACCATGATACATGGGTATCTAGTATTAACTAATAGTGAGTGAGGGGAAGTGGCTGTGCCACCATGATATAAGGGCTCTAATATTAAATAGTAGTGAGTGAGGGGAGGTGACTGTGTCAACATGATACATGTGTTGCTAGTATAAACTAATAGTGAGTGAGGGGAAGTGAATTTGTCACCGTGATACATGGGCTGCTAGTATTAACTAATAGTGAGTGAGGGGAGGTGACTTTACCATCAGGATGCATGGGTTCTAGTATTAACTAATAGTGAGTGAGGGGCGGTAACTCTGCCACCATGATACATGGGTTCTAGTTTTAACTAATAGTGAGTGAAGGGAGGTGACTTTGTCACCATGATACATGAATTCTAGTACTAACTAATAGTGAGTGAGGGGAGGAGACTGTGCCACGTTGATATGTGGTTTCTCGTATAAACTAATAGTGATTGAGGGGAAGAGACTGTGCCACCATGCTACAGAGGTTCTGTTATTAACTAATACTGAGTGAGGAGCGGTGTCTGTGCCACCATGATACATGGGTTCTAGCATTAACTAATAGTGAGTGAGGGGTGGTAACTGTGTCAACATGATACATGGCTTGCTAGCTTTAACTAATAGTGAGTGAGGGGAGGTGACTGTGTCACCATGATAAATGGGTTGCTAGTATTAATTAATAGTGAGTGAGGGGAGGTGACTCTGCAATCATGATACATCGGTTCTAGCATTAACTAATAGTGAGTGAGGGGAGGTGACTGTGCCACCATGATACTTGGGTTGCTAGAATAAAATTAATATTGAGTGAGGGGAGGTGTCTGTACCACCATGATACATGGGTTCTAACATTAACTGATAGTGAGTGAGAGGTGGTGACTGTGCCACCATGATACATGGGTTCTAGATTTAACTAATAGTGAGTGAGGGAAGGTGAGTGTGCTACCATGATACATGGGTTGCTAGTATTAATTAATAGTGAGTGAGGGGAGATGACTGTGCCACCATAATACATGGGTTGCTAATGTTAACTAATAGTGAGCTAAGGGAGGTAACTGTGCCACCATGATACATGAGTTATAGTATTAACTAATAGTGAGTGAGGGGAGGTGACTGTACCATTATGATACATTGGTTCTAGTATTAAATAATAGTGAGTGAGGGGAGGTAACTGTGCCACCATGAAAATGGGTTCAAGTATTAACTAATAGTGAGTGAGTGGAGGTGACTGTGTCAAAATGTTACATGGGGTGCTAGTATTAACTAGTAGTGAGTGAGGGGAGGTGACTGTGCCACCTTGATACATGGGCTTTAATATTAACTAACAGTGAGTGAGGTGAGGTGACTGTGCCACCATTATTCTTAGGTTCTAGTATTAACTAATAGTGAGTGAAGGGAAGTGACTGTGCCAACATGATGCATGGGTTCTAGTATTAACTAATAGTGGGTGAGGGGAGGTGACTGCACCACCATGATACATGTGTTGTATTATTAACTAATAGTGAGTGAGGGGAGGTGACTGTGTCACCATGATAAATGGGCTGCTAGTATTAACTAATAGTGAGTGAGGGGAGGTGACTCTGCAATCATGATACATCGGTTCTAGCATTAACTAATAGTGAGTGAGGGGAGGTGACTGTGCCACCATGATGCATGGGTTCTAGTATTAACTAATAGAGAGTGAGTGGAGGTAACTGTGCCACCATGATACATGGGTTCTAGTAATAGCTAAAAGCGAGTGATGGGAGGTGACTGCGGCACCATGATACATGGGTTCTAGTATTAACTAATAGTGAATGAGGATAGATGACTGTGTGTATTAACTAATACAGAGTGAGAGGAGGTGACTGTGCCACCATGATACATAGATTCTAGTATTAACTAATAGTGAGTGTGAGGAGGTGACTGTGCCAGCATGATACATTGGTTCTAATATTAAATAATAGTGAGTTTGGGGAGGTGACTGTGCCACCATGATACATGGGGTCTAGTAATAAATAGTAGTGAGTGAGGGGAGCTGACTGTGTCAACATGATACAAGGGTTGCTAGTATGAACTAATAGTGAGTGAGGGGAAGTGAATGTGTTACCATGATACATAGGTTGCTAGTATAAACTAATAGTGAGTATGGGGAGGAGACTGTGCCACCATGATGAATGAGTTCTAGTATTAACTAATAGTGATTGAGGGGAGGTGACTGTGCCACCATGATACATGGTTTCTAGTTTTAACTAATAGTGATTGAGGGGAGGTGACTGTGCCACCATGATACATGGTTTCTAGTATTAACTAGTAGTGATTGAGGGGAAGTGACTGTGTCACCATGATACAGGGGTTCTATTATTAACTAATAGTGAGGGAGGGGCGGTGATTGTGCTACCATGATACATGGGTTCTAGCTTTAACTAATAGTGAGTGAGGAGTGGTAACTGTGTCAACATGATACATGGCTTGCTAGCTTTAACGAATAGTGAGTGAGGGGAGGTGACTGTGCCATCATGATACATGGGTTCTAGCATTAACTGATAGTCAGTGAGGGGAGGTGACTGTGCCACCATGATACATGGGTTCTAGTATTAACTAATAGTGAGTGAGGGGAGGTGACTATGCCACCATGATACATGGGTTGCTAGTATTAACTAATAGTGAGTGAGGGAAAGTGACTGTGTCACCATAATACATGGGTTGCTAATATTAACTAATAGTGAGCTAAGGGAGGTGACTGTACCACCATGATACATGAGTTATAGTATTAACTAATACTGAGTGAGGGGAGGTGACTGTGCCATCATGATACATAGGTTCTAGTATTAAGTAATAGTGAGTGAAATGAGGTGACTGTGACACCATGATACATTTGTTGTAGCATTAACTAATAGTGAGTGAGCGGAGGTAACTGTGTCAACATGATACATGACTTGTTAGTATTAACTAACAGTGAGTGAGGGGAGCTGACTGTCCCACCATGATGCATGGGTTTTAGTATTAACTAATAGTGAATGAGGGGAGGTGACAGTGCCACCATGATACATGGGTTCTACTATTAACTAATAGCCAGTGAGAAGAGGTGACTGTGCTACTATGACACATGGGTTCTAGTATTAACTAATACTGAGTGAAGGGAGATGACTGTGCCACCATTATACATGGGTTCAAGTATTAACTAATAGTGAGTGAGGAGAGGTGATTGTGCCACCTTGATACATGGGGTTTAGTATTAACTAATAGTGAGTGATGGGAAGTGACTCTGCCACCATGATACATGGGTTCTTGTATTAACTAATAGTGAGTGGGGGCAGGTGACTGTGCCACCATAATACAGGTGTTCTAGTATTAACTAATAGTGAGTGAGGGGAGGTGACTGTTCCACCATGATGCATAGGTTCTAGTATTAACAAATAGTGAGTGAGGGGAGGTGACTGTGTCACCATGATACATGTGTTCTAGTATTAAATAATAGTGAGTGAGGGGAGGTGACTGTGACACCATGATACAGGGGTTGCTAGTATTAACTAACAGTGAGTGAGGGGAGGTGACTGTGTCACTATGATACATGGGTTTTAGTATTAACTAATAGTGAGTGAGAGGAGGTAACTGTGCCACCATGATACATGTGTTCTATTATTAAATAGTTCTGAATGAGGGCAGGTGACTGTGTCAATATGATACATGGGTTGCTAGTATTAACTAATAGTGAGTGAGGGAAAGTGACTGTGTCACCATGATACATGGGTTGCTAGTATTAACTAATAGTGAAGGGAGGTGACTGTGCCACCATGATACATGGGTTCTAGTATTATCTAATAGTGAGTGAGTGGAGGTGACTGTGCCAACATGATACATGGATTTTAATATTAACTAACAGTGACTGATGTGAGGTGACTGTGCCACCATGATACATGAGTTCTAGTATTAACTAATACTGAGTGAGGGGAGGTGACTGTGCCACCATGATACATGGGTTCTAGTATTAAGTAATAGTGAAACGAGGTGACTGTGACACCATGATACATGGGCTCTATTATTAACTAATAGTGAGTGAGGGGTCGGTGACTGTACCACCATGATACATTGGTTGTAGCATTAACTAATAGTGAGTGAAGGGAGGTAACTGTGTCAACATGATACATGACTTGTTAGTATTAACTAACAGTGAGTGAGGGGAGCTGACTGTCCCACCATGATGCATGGGTTTTAGTATTAACTAATAGTGAATGAGGGGAGGTGACAGTGCCACCATGATACATGGGTTCTACTATTAACTAATAGCCAGTGAGAGGAGGTGACTGTGCTACTATGACACATGGGTTCTAGTACTAACTAATACTGAGTGAAGGGAGATGACTGTGCCACCATTATACTTGGGTTCAAGTATTAACTAATAGTGAGTGATGGGAAGTGACTGTGCCACCATGATACATGGGTTCTTGTATTAACTAATAGTGAGTGGGGGCAGGTGACTGTGCCACCATAATACAGGTGTCTAGTATTAACTAATAGCGAGTGAGGGGAGGTGACTGTTCCACCATGATGCATAAGTTCTAGTATTAACAAATAGTGAGTGAGGGGAGGGGACTGTGTCACCATGATACATGGGTTCTAGTATTAAATAATATTGAGTGAGGGGAGGTGATTGTGTCAACATTATACATGTGTTGCTAGTATTAACTAATAGTGAGTGAGGGGAAGTGACTGTATCACCATGATACATGGGTAGCTACTATTAACTATTAGTGAGTCAGGGGAGGTGACTGTGCCACCCTGATACATGGGTTTTAGAATTAACTAATAGTGAGTGAGGGGAGGTGAATGTGCCACCATGATATATGGGTTCTAGAATTTGCTAATAATGAGTGAGTGGAGGTGACTGTGCCACCATGATACATGGCTTCTGGTCATAACAAATAGTGAGCAAACGGAGGTGACTGTGCCACCATGATACATGGGTTCTAGTATTAACTAATAGTTACTGAGTGTAGGTGACTGTGCCACCATGACACATGGGTTACTAGTATTATCTATAAGTGAGTGAGGGGAGGTGACTGTGCCACAATGATGCATGGTTACTAGTATTAACTAATAGAGAGTGAGGGGAGGTTACTGTGCCATCATGATACATTGGTTCTAGTGTTAAATAATAGTGAGTGAAGGGAGGTGACTGTGTCAACATGGGTTGCTAGTATTAACAAATAGTGAGTGAGGGGAAGTGACTGTGTCACCATGATACATGGGTAGCTAGTATTAATTAATAGTGAGTGAGAGGAAGTGGCTGTGCCACCATGATATAAGGGTTCTAATATTAAATAGTAGTGAGTGAGGGGAGGTGACTGTGCCACCATGATACATGGGTTCTAATATTAACTATTAGAGAGTGAGGGGAGGTGACCGTACCATCATGATACATTGGTTCTAGTATTAAATAATAGTGAGTGAGGGGAGGTAACTGTGCCACCATGATACATGAGTTCTAGTATTAACTAATAGTTACTGAGGGTAGGTGACTGTGTCACCATGACACATGGGTTACTAGTATTATCTATAAGTGAGTGAGGGGAGGTGACTGTGCCACAATGATGCTTGGGTTCTAGTATTAACTAATAGAGAGTGAGGGGAGGTGACTGTACCATCATGATACATTGGTTCTAGTGTTAAATAATAGTGAGTGATGGGAGGTGACTGTGCCACCATGATACATGGGTTCTAGTATTAACTAATAGTTACTGAGGGTAGGTGACTGTGTCACCATGACACATGGGTTACTACTATTATCTATAAGTGAGTGAGGGGAGGTGACTGTGCCACAATGATGCATGGGTTACTAGTATTAACTAATAGTGAGTGAGGGGAAGTGACTGTGCCGCCATGATACATGGGTTCTTGTATTAACTAATAGTGAGTGGGGGCAGGTGACTTTGCCACCATAATACAGGTGTTCTAGTATTAAATAATAGTGAGTGAGGGGAGGTAACTGTGCCACCATGATACATGAGTTCTAGTATTAACTAATAGTTACTGAGGGTAGGTGACTGTGTCACCATGACACATGGGTTACTAGTATTATCTATAAGTGAGTGAGGGGAGGTGACTGTGCCACAATGATGCATGGGTTCTAGTATTAACTAATAGAGAGTGAGGGGAGGTGACTGTACCATCATGATACATTGGTTCTAGTATTAAATAATAGTGAGTGAGGGGAGGTGACTCTGTCAACATGATACATGGGTTACTAGTATTAACTAATAGTGAGTGAGGGGAAGTGACTGTGCCGCCATGATACATGGGTTCTTGTATTAACTAATAGTGAGTGGGGGCAGGTGACTTTGCCACCATAATACAGGTGTTCTCGTATTAACTAATAGTGAGTGAGAGGAGGTGACTGTTCCACCATGATGCATAGGTTCTAGTATTAACAAATAGTGAGTGAGGGGAGGTGACTGTGTCACCATGATACATGGGTTCTAGTATTAAATAATAGTGAGTGAGGGGAGGTGACTGTGACACCATGATACAGGGGTTGCTATTATTAACTAACAGTGAGTGAGGGGATGTGACTGTGTCATTATGATACATGGGTTTTAGTATTAACTAACAGTGAGTGAGAGGAGGTAACTGTGCCACCATGATACATGCGTTCTATTATTAAATAGTTGTGAATGAGGGCAGGTGACTGTGTCAATATGATACATGGGTTGCAAGTATTAACTAATAGTGAGTGAGGGAAAGTGACTGTGTCACCATGATACATGGGTTGCTAGTATTATCTAATAGTGAAGGGAGGTGACTGTGCCACCATGATACATGTGTTCTAGTATTAACTAATAGTGAGTGAGGGGAGGTGACTGTGCCACCATGATACATGGGTTCTAGTATTAAGTAATAGTGAGTGAAACGAGGTGACTGTGACACCATGATACATGGGCTCTATTATTAACTAATAGTGAGTGAGGGGTCGGTGACTGTACCACCATGATACATTGGTTGTAGCATTAACTAATAGTGAGTGAGGGGAGGTAACTGTGTCAACATGATACATGTTAGTATTAACTAACAGTGAGTGAGGGGAGCTGACTGTCCCTCCATGATGCATGGGTTTTAGTATTAACTAATAGTGAATGAGGGGAGGTGACAGTGCCACCATGATACATGGGTTCTACTATTAACTAATAGCCAGTGAGAGGAGGTGACTGTGCTACTATGACACATGGGTTCTAGTTCTAACTAATACTGAGTGAAGGGAGATGACTGTGCCACCGTTATACATGGGTTCAAGTATTAACTAATAGTGAGTGAGGAGAGGTGATTGTGCCACTTTGATACATGAGGTTTAGTATTAACTAATAGTGAGTGATGGGAAGTGACTGTGCCACCATGATACATGGGTTCTTGTATTAACTAATAGTGAGTGGGGGCAGGTGACTGTGCCACCATAATACAGGTGTTCTAGTATTAACTAATAGTGAGTAAGGGGAGGTGACTGTGTCACCATGATACATGGGTTCTAGTATTAAATAATAGTGAGTGAGGGGAGGTGACTGTGACACCATGATACAGGGGTTGCTAGTATTAACTAACAGTGAGTGAGGGGAGGTGACTGTGTCACTATGATACATGGGTTTTAGTATTAACTAATAGTGAGTGATAGGAGGTAACTGTGCCACCATGATACATGCGTTCTATTATTGAATAGGTCTGAATGAGGGCAGGTGACTGTGTCAATATGATACATGGGTTGCTAGTATTAACTAATAGTGAGTGAGGGAAAGTGACTGTGTCACCATGATACATGGGTTGCTAGTATTAACTAATAGTGAAGGGAGGTGACTGTGCCACCATGATACATGGGTTCTAGTATTATCTAATAGTGAGTGAGGGGAGGTGACTGTGCCAACATGATACATGGATTTTAATATTAACTAACAGTGACTGATGTGAGGTGACTGTGCCACCATGATACATGAGTTCTAGTATTAACTAATACTGAGTGAGGGGAGGTGACACTGCCACCATGATACATGGGTTCTAGTATTAAGTAATAGTGAAACGAGGTGACTGTGACACCATGATACATGGGCTCTATTATTAACTAATAGTGAGTGAGGGGTCGGTGACTGTACCACCATGATACATTGGTTGTAGCATTAACTAATAGTGAGTGAGGGGAGGTAACTGTGTCAACATGATACATGACTTGTTAGTATTAACTAACAGTGAGTGAGGGGAGCTGACTGTCCCACCATGATGCATGGGTTTTAGTATTAACTAATAGTGAATGAAGGGAGGTGACAGTGCCACCATGATACATGGGTTCTACTATTAACTAATAGCCAGTGAGAGGAGGTGACTGTGCTACTATGACACATGGGTTCTAGTACTAACTAATACTGAGTGAAGGGAGATAACTGTGCCACCATTATACATGGGTTCAAGTATTAACTAATAGTGAGTGATGGGAAGTGACTGTGCCACCATGATACATGGGTTCTAGTATTAACTAATAGTGAGTGGGGGCAGGTGACTGTGCCACCATAATACAGGTGTCTAGTATTAACTAATAGTGAGTGAGGGGAGGTGACTGTTCCACCATGATGCATAAGTTCTAGTATTAACAAATAGTGAGTGAGGGGAGGTGACTGTGTCACCATGATACATGGGTTCTAGTATTAAATAATAGTGAGTGAGGGGAGGTGATTGTGTCAACATGATACATGTGTTGCCAGTATTAACTAATAGTGAGTGAGGGGAAGTGACTGTATCACCATGATACATGGGTAGCTACTATTAACTATTAGTGAGTCAGGGGAGGTGACTGTGCCACCCTGATACATGGGTTTTAGAATTAACTAATAGTGAGTGAGGGGAGGTGAATGTGCCACCATGATATATGGGTTCTAGAATTAGCTAATAGTGAGTGAGTGGAGGTGACTGTGCCACCATGATACATGGCTTCTGGTCATAACAAATAGTGAGCAAACGGAGGTGACTGTGCCACCATGATACATGGGTTCTAGTATTAACTAATAGTGAGTGATGGGAGGTGACTGTGCCACCATGATACATGGGTTCTAGTATTAACTAATAGTTACTGAGGGTAGGTGACTGTGCCACCATGATACATGGCTTCTGGTCATAACAAATAGTGAGCAAACGGAGGTGACTGTGCCACAATGATGCATGGTTACTAGTATTAACTAATAGAGAGTGAGGGGAGGTGACTGTACCATCATGATACATTGGTTCTAGTATTAAATAATAGTGAGTGAGGAGAGGTGACTGTGTCAACATGATACATGGGTTGCTAGTATTAACAAATAGTGAGTGAGGGGAAGTGACTGTGTCACCATGATACATGGGTAGCTAGTATTAACTAATAGCGAGTGAGGGGAAGTGGCTGTGCCACCATGATATAAGGGCTCTAATATTAAATAGTAGTGAGTGAGGGGAGGTGACTGTGTCAACATGATACATGTGTTGCTAGTATAAACTAATAGTGAGTGAGGGGAAGTGAATTTGTCACCATGATACATGGGTTGCTAGTATTAACTAATAGTGAGTGAGGGGAGGTAACTCTGCCACCATGATACATGGGTTCTAGTTTTAAATAATAGTGAGTGAAGGGAGGTGACATTGTCACCATGATACATGAATTGTAGTTCTTACTAATAGTGAGTGAGGGGAGGTGATTGTGCCACCATGATACATGATTTCTAGTATTAACTAATAGTGATTGAGGGGAGGAGACTGTGCCAACATGCTGCAGGGGTTCTATTATTAATTAATACTGAGTGAGGGGCGGTGTATGTGCCACCATGATACATGGGTTCTAGCATTAACTAATAGTGAGTGAGGGGTTGTAACTGTGTCAACATGATACATGGATTGCTAGCTTTAACTAATAGTGAGTGAGGGTAGGTGACTGTGCCATCATGATACATGGGTTCTAGCATTAACTGATAGTCAGTGAGGGGAGGTGACTGTGCCACCATGATACATGGCTTCTAGCATTAACTAATAGTGAGTGAGGGGAGGTGACTGTGTCACCATGATGCTTGGGTTGCTAGAATAAAATTAATAGCGAGTGAGGGGAGGTGACTGTACCACCATGATACATGGGTTCTAGCATTAACTGATAGTGAGTGAGGGGTGGTGACTGTGCCACCATGATACATGGGTTCTAGATTTAACTAATAGTGAGTGAGGGAAGGTGACTGTGCCACCATGATACATGGGTTGCTAGTATTAATTAATAGTGAGTGAGGGAAGGTGACTGTGCCACCATGTTACATTGTTTCGAGTACTAACTAATAGTGAGTGAGGGGAGGTGACTATGCCACCATGATGCATAGGTTCTAGTATTAACAAATAGTGAGTGAGGGGAGGTGACTGTGCAACCATAATACAGGTGTTCTAGTATTAACTAATTGTGAGTGAGGGGAGGTGACTGTGCCACCATGATGCATAGGTTCTAGTATTAACAAATAGTGAGTGAGGGGAGGTGACTGTGCCACCATGATACATGGGTTCTAGTATTAAATAATAGTTAGTGAGGGGAGATGATTGTGTCAACATGATACATGTGTTGCTAGTATTAACTAATAGTGAGTGAGGGGAGGTGACTGTGCCACCCTGATACATGGGTTTTAGAATTAACTAGTAGTGAGTGAGGGAGGTGAATGTGCCACCATGATATATGGGTTCTAGAATTAGCTAATAGTGAGTGAGGGGAGGTGACTGTGCCACCATGATACATGGCTTCTGGTCATAACAAATAGTGAGCAAATGGAGGTGACTGTGCCACCATGATACATGGGTTCTATTATTAATTAATAGTGAGTGATGGGAGGTGACTGTGCCACCATGATACATGAGTTCTAGTATTATCTAATAGTTACTGAGGGTAGGTGACTGTCACCAAGAAACATGGGTTACTAGTATTATCTATAAGTGAGTGAGCAGAGGTGACTCTGCCACAATGATGCATTGGTACTAGTATTAACTAATAGAGAGTGAGGGGAGGTGACTATACCATCATGATACATTGGTTCTAGTATTAACTAATAATGAGTGAGGGGAGGTGACTTTGCCACCATGATACATGGGTTCTAGTTTTAACTAATAGTGAGCGAGAGGAGGGGACTGTGCCACCATGATACATGGGTTCTAGTACTAACTTTGAGTGAGTGCGGGGAGGTGACTCTGCCACAATGATTCATAGGTTCTAGTATTAATTAATAGTGAATGAGTTGAGGTGACTGTGCCACCATGATACATGGTTTCTAGTATTTACTAGCAGTGAGTGAGGGGAGGTGACTGTGTCACCAGGATACATGGGTTGCTAGTATTAATTAATAGTGAGTGAGGGGAGTTGACTATGCCACCATGATACATGAGTTTTAGTATTAACTAATAGTGAGTGAAGGTAGGTGACTGTGCCACCATTATACATGGGTTCTAATGTTAACTAATAGTGAGTTAGCGGAGGTGACTGTGCCAGCATAATACATTGGTTCTGATATCAAGTAATAATGAGTGAGGGGTGGTGACTGTGCCACCATGATACATGAGTTCTAGTATTAACTAATATTGATTGAGGTGAGGTGACTGTGCCACGCTGATAAGTGGTTTCTCGTATAACTAATAGTGATTGAAGGGAAGTGACTGTGCCACCATGATACATGGGTTCTAGTATTAACTAATAGTGAGTGCGGGGAGTTGACTGTGCAATCATGATACATGGTTTCTAGTATTAACTAATACTGAGTGAGGGGAGGTGACTGTGCCATCATGATACATGGGTTCTAGCATTAACTGATAGTCAGTGAGGGGAGGTGACTGTGCCACCATGATACATGGGTTCTAGTATTAACTAATAGTGAGTGAGGGGAGGTGACTATGCCACCATGATACATGGGTTGCTAGTATTAACTAATAGTGAGTGAGGGAAAGTGACTGTGTCACCATAATACATGGGTTGCTAATATTAACTAATAGTGAGCTAAGGGAGGTGACTGTGCCACCATGATACATGAGTTATAGTATTAACTAATACTGAGTGAGGGGAGGTGACTGTGCCACCATGATACATATGTTCTAGTATTAAGTAATAGTGAGTGAAATGAGGTGACTGTGACACCATGATACATTTGTTGTAGCATTAACTAATAGTGAGTGAGCGGAGGTAACTGTGTCAACATGATACATGACTTGTTAGTATTAACTAACAGTGAGTGAGGGGAGCTGACTGTCCCACCATGATGCATGGGTTTTAGTATTAACTAATAGTGAATGAGGGGAGGTGACAGTGCCACCATGATACATGGGTTCTACTATTAACTAATAGCCAGTGAGAGGAGGTGACTGTGCTACTATGACACATGGGTTCTAGTATTAACTAATACTGAGTGAAGGGAGATGACTGTGCCACCATTATGCATAGGTTCAAGTATTAACTAATAGTGAGTGAGGAGAGGTGATTGTGCCACCTTGATACATGGGGTTTAGTATTAACTAATAGTGAGTGATGGGAAGTGACTGTGCCACCATGATACATGGGTTCTTGTATTAACTAATAGTGAGTGGGGGCAGGTGACTGTGCCACCATAATACAGGTGTTCTAGTATTAACTAATAGTGAGTGAGGGGAGGTGACTGTTCCACCATGATGCATAGGTCCTAGTATTAACAAATAGTGAGTGAGGGGAGGTGACTGTGTCACCATGATACATGTGTTCTAGTATTAAATAATAGTGAGTGAGGGGAGGTGACTGTGACACCATGATACAGGGGTTGCTAGTATTAACTAACAGTGAGTGAGGGGAGGTGACTGTGTCACTATGATACATGGGTTTTAGTATTAACTAATAGTGAGTGAGAGGAGGTAACTGTGCCACCATGATACATGCGTTCTATTATTAAATAGGTCTGAATGAGGGCAGGTGACTGTGTCAATATGATACATGGGTTGCTAGTATTAACTAATAGTGAGTGAGGGAAAGTGACTGTGTCACCATGATACATGGGTTGCTAGTATTAACTAATAGTGAAGGGAGGTGACTGTGCCACCATGATACATGGGTTCTAGTATTATCTAATAGTGAGTGAGGGGAGGTGACTGTGCCAACATGATACATGGATTTTAATATTAACTAACAGTGACTGATGTGAGGTGACTGTGCCACCATGATACATGAGTTCTAGTATTAACTAATACTGAGTGAGGGGAGGTGACTGTGCCACCATGATACATGGGTTCTAGTATTAAGTAATAGTGAAACGAGGTGACTGTGACACCATGATACATGGGCTCTATTATTAACTAATAGTGAGTGAGGGGTCGGTGACTGTACCACCATGATACATTGGTTGTAGCATTAACTAATAGTGAGTGAGGGGAGGTAACTGTGTCAACATGATACATGACTTGTTAGTATTAACTAACAGTGAGTGAGGGGAGCTGACTGTCCCACCATGATGCATGGGTTTTAGTATTATATAATAGTGAATGAAGGGAGGTGACAGTGCCACCTTGATACATGGGTTCTACTATTAACTAATAGCCAGTGAGAGGAGGTGACTGTGCTACTATGACACATGGGTTCTAGTACTAACTAATACTGAGTGAAGGGAGATGACTGTGCCACCATTATACATGGGTTCAAGTATTAACTAATAGTGAGTGATGGGAAGTGACTGTGCCACCATGATACATGGGTTCTTGTATTAACTAATAGTGAGTGGGGGCAGGTGACTGTGCCACCATAATACAGGTGTCTAGTATTAACTAATAGTGAGTGAGGGGAGGTGACTGTTCCACCATGATGCATAAGTTCTAGTATTAACAAATAGTGAGTGAGGGGAGGTGACTGTGTCACCATGATACATGGGTTCTAGTATTAAATAATAGTGAGTGAGGGGAGGTGATTGTGTCAACATGATACATGTGTTGCCAGTATTAACTAATAGTGAGTGAGGGGAAGTGACTGTATCACCATGATACATGGGTAGCTACTATTAACTATTAGTGAGTCAGGGGAGGTGACTGTGCCACCCTGATACATGGGTTTTAGAATTAGCTAATAGTGAGTGAGGGGAGGTGAAAGTGCCACCATGATATATGGGTTCTAGAATTAGCTAATAGTGAATGAGTGGAGGTGACTGTGCCACCATGATACATGGCTTCTGGTCATAACAAATAGTGAGCAAACGGAGGTGACTGTGCCACCATGATACATGGGTTCTAGTATTAACTAATAGTTACTGAGGGTAGGTGACTGTGTCACCATGACACATGGGTTACTAGTATTATCTATAAGTGAGTGCAGGGAGGTGACTGTGCCACAATTATGCATGGTTACTAGTATTAACTAATAGAGAGTGAGGGGAGGTGACTGTACCATCATGATACATTGGTTCTAGTATTAAATAATAGTGAGTGAGGGGAGGTGACTGTGTCAACATGATACATGGGTTGCTAGTATTAACAAATAGTGAGTGAGGGGAAGTGACTGTGTCACCATGATACATGGGTAGCTAGTATTAACTAATAGCGAGTGAGGGGAAGTGGCTGTGCCACCATGATATAAGGGCTCTAATATTAAATAGTAGTGAGTGAGGGGAGGTGACTGTGTCAACATGATACATGTGTTGCTATTATAAACTAATAGTGAGTGAGGGGAAGTGAATTTGTCACCATGATACATGGGTTGCTAGTATTAACTAATAGTGAGTGAGGGGAGGTAACTCTGCCACCATGATACATGGGTTCTAGTTTTAAATAATAGTGAGTGAAGGGAGGTGACATTGTCACCATGATACATGAATTCTAGTTCTTACTAATAGTGAGTAAGGGGAGGTGATTGTGCCACCATGATACATGATTTCTAGTATTAACTAATAGTGATTGAGGGGAGGAGACTGTGCCAACATGCTGCAGGGGTTATATTATTAACTAATACTGAGTGAGGGGCGGTGTCAGTGCCACCATGATACATGGGTTCTAGCATTAACTAATAGTGAGTGAGGGGTTGTAACTGTGTCAACATGATACATGGATTGCTAGCTTTAACTAATAGTGAGTGAGGGGAGGTGACTGTGCCACCATGATACATGGGTTCTAGCATTAACTAATAGTGAGTGAGGGGAGGTGACTGTGTCACCATGATGCTTGGGTTGCTAGAATAAAATTAATAGCGAGTGAGGGGAGGTGACTGTACCACCATGATACATGGGTTCTAGCATTAACTGATAGTGAGTGAGGGGTGGTGACTGTGCCACCATGATACATGGGTTCTAGATTTAACTAATAGTGAGTGAGGGAAGGTGACTGTGCCACCATGATACATGGGTTGCTAGTATTAATTAATAGTGAGTGAGGGAAGGTGACTGTGCCACCATGTTACATTGTTTCGAGTACTAACTAATAGTGAGTGAGGGGAGGTGACTATGCCACCATGATGCATAGGTTCTAGTATTAACAAATAGTGAGTGAGGGGAGGTGACTGTGCAACCATAATACAGGTGTTCTAGTATTAACTAATTGTGAGTGAGGGGAGGTGACTGTGCCACCATGATGCATAGGTTCTAGTATTAACAAATAGTGAGTGAGGGGAGGTGACTGTGCCACCATGATACATGGGTTCTAGTATTAAATAATAGTTAGTGAGGGGAGATGATTGTGTCAACATGATACATGTGTTGCTAGTATTAACTAATAGTGAGTGAGGGGAGGTGACTGTGCCACCCTGATACATGGGTTTTAGAATTAACTAGTAGTGAGTGAGGGAGGTGAATGTGCCACCATGATATATGGGTTCTAGAATTAGCTAATAGTGAGTGAGGGGAGGTGACTGTGCCACCATGATACATGGCTTCTGGTCATAACAAATAGTGAGCAAATGGAGGTGACTGTGCCACCATGATACATGGGTTCTATTATTAATTAATAGTGAGTGATGGGAGGTGACTGTGCCACCATGATACATGAGTTCTAGTATTATCTAATAGTTACTGAGGGTAGGTGACTGTCACCAAGAAACATGGGTTACTAGTATTATCTATAAGTGAGTGAGCAGAGGTGACTCTGCCACAATGATGCATTGGTACTAGTATTAACTAATAGAGAGTGAGGGGAGGTGACTGTACCATCATGATACATTGGTTCTAGTATTAACTAATAATGAGTGAGGGGAGGTGACTTTGCCACCATGATACATGGGTTCTAGTTTTAACTAATAGTGAGCGAGAGGAGGGGACTGTGCCACCATGATACATGGGTTCTAGTACTAACTTTGAGTGAGTGCGGGGAGGTGACTCTGCCACAATGATTCATAGGTTCTAGTATTAATTAATAGTGAGTGAGTTGAGGTGACTGTGCCACCATGATACATGGTTTCTAGTATTTACTAGCAGTGAGTGAGGGGAGGTGACTGTGTCACCAGGATACATGGGTTGCTAGTATTAATTAATAGTGAGTGAGGGGAGTTGACTATGCCACCATGATACATGAGTTTTAGTATTAACTAATAGTCAGTGAAGGTAGGTGACTGTGCCACCATTATACATGGGTTCTAATGTTAACTAATAGTGAGTTAGCGGAGGTGACTGTGCCAGCATAATACATTGGTTCTGATATCAAGTAATAATGAGTGAGGGGTGGTGACTGTGCCACCATGATACATGAGTTCTAGTATTAACTAATATTGATTGAGGTGAGGTGACTGTGCCACGTTGATAAGTGGTTTCTCGTATAACTAATAGTGATTGAAGGGAAGTGACTGTGCCACCATGATACATGGGTTCTAGTATTAACTAATAGTGAGTGCGGGGAGTTGACTGTGCAATCATGATACATGGTTTCTAGTATTAACTAATACTGAGTGAGGGGAGGTGACTGCGCCATCATGATACATGGGTTCTAGCATTAACTGATAGTCAGTGAGGGGAGGTGACTGTGCCACCATGATACATGGGTTCTAGTATTAACTAATAGTGAGTGAGGGGAGGTGACTATGCCACCATGATACATGGGTTGCTAGTATTAACTAATAGTGAGTGAGGGAAAGTGACTGTGTCACCATAATACATGGGTTGCTAATATTAACTAATAGTGAGCTAAGGGAGGTGACTGTGCCACCATGATACATGAGTTATAGTATTAACTAATACTGAGTGAGGGGAGGTGACTGTGCCACCATGATACATATGTTCTAGTATTAAGTAATAGTGAGTGAAATGAGGTGACTGTGACACCATGATACATTTGTTGTAGCATTAACTAATAGTGAGTGAGCGGAGGTAACTGTGTCGACATGATACATGACTTGTTAGTATTAACTAACAGTGAGTGAGGGGAGCTGACTGTCCCACCATGATGCATGGGTTTTAGTATTAACTAATAGTGAATGAGGGGAGGTGACAGTGCCACCATGATACATGGGTTCTACTATTAACTAATAGCCAGTGAGAGGAGGTGACTGTGCTACTATGACACATGGGTTCTAGTATTAACTAATACTGAGTGAAGGGAGATGACTGTGCCACCATTATGCATAGGTTCAAGTATTAACTAATAGTGAGTGAGGAGAGGTGATTGTGCCACCTTGATACATGGGGTTTAGTATTAACTAATAGTGAGTGATGGGAAGTGACTGTGCCACCATGATACATGGGTTCTTGTATTAACTAATAGTGAGTGGGGGCAGGTGACTGTGCCACCATAATATAGGTGTTCTAGTATTAACTAATAGTGAGTGAGGGGAGGTGACTGTTCCACCATGATGCATAGGTCCTAGTATTAACAAATAGTGAGTGAGGGAGGTGACTGTGTCACCATGATACATGTGTTCTAGTATTAAATAATAGTGAGTGAGGGGAGGTGACTGTGACACCATGATACAGGGGTTGCTAGTATTAACTAACAGTGAGTGAGGGGAGGTGACTGTGTCACTATGATACATGGGTTTTAGTATTAACTAATAGTGAGTGAGAGGAGGTAACTGTGCCACCATGATACATGCGTTCTATTATTAAATAGGTCTGAATGAGGGCAGGTGACTGTGTCAATATGATACATGGGTTGCTAGTATTAACTAATAGTGAGTGAGGGAAAGTGACTGTGTCACCATGATACATGGGTTGCTAGTATTAACTAATAGTGAAGGGAGGTGACTGTGCCACCATGATACATGGGTTCTAGTATTATCTAATAGTGAGTGAGGGGAGGTGACTGTGCCAACATGATACATGGATTTTAATATTAACTAACAGTGACTGATGTGAGGTGACTGTGCCACCATGATACATGAGTTCTAGTATTAACTAATACTGAGTGAGGGGAGGTGACTGTGCCACCATGATACATGGGTTCTAGTATTAAGTAATAGTGAAACGAGGTGACTGTGACACCATGATACATGGGCTCTATTATTAACTAATAGTGAGTGAGGGGTCGGTGACTGTACCACCATGATACATTGGTTGTAGCATTAACTAATAGTGAGTGAGGGGAGGTAACTGTGTCAACATGATACATGACTTGTTAGTATTAACTAACAGTGAGTGAGGGGAGCTGACTGTCCCACCATGATGCATGGGTTTTAGTATTATATAATAGTGAATGAAGGGAGGTGACAGTGCCACCATGATACATGGGTTCTACTATTAACTAATAGCCAGTGAGAGGAGGTGACTGTGCTACTATGACACATGGGTTCTAGTACTAACTAATACTGAGTGAAGGGAGATGACTGTGCCACCATTATACATGGGTTCAAGTATTAACTAATAGTGAGTGATGGGAAGTGACTGTGCCACCATGATACATGGGTTCTTGTATTAACTAATAGTGAGTGGGGGCAGGTGACTGTGCCACCATAATACAGGTGTCTAGTATTAACTAATAGTGAGTGAGGGGAGGTGACTGTTCCACCATGATGCATAAGTTCTAGTATTAACAAATAGTGAGTGAGGGGAGGTGACTGTGTCACCATGATACATGGGTTCTAGTATTAAATAATAGTGAGTGAGGGGAGGTGATTGTGTCAACATGATACATGTGTTGCCAGTATTAACTAATAGTGAGTGAGGGGAAGTGACTGTATCACCATGATACATGGGTAGCTACTATTAACTATTAGTGAGTCAGGGGAGGTGACTGTGCCACCCTGATACATGGGTTTTAGAATTAGCTAATAGTGAGTGAGGGGAGGTGAATGTGCCACCATGATATATGGGTTCTAGAATTAGCTAATAGTGAATGAGTGGAGGTGACTGTGCCACCATGATACATGGCTTCTGGTCATAACAAATAGTGAGCAAACGGAGGTGACTGTGCCACCATGATACATGGGTTCTAGTATTAACTAATAGTGAGTGATGGGTGGTGACTGTGCCACCATGATACATGGGTTCTAGTATTAACTAATAGTTACTGAGGGTAGGTGACTGTGTCACCATGACACATGGGTTACTAGTATTATCTATAAGTGAGTGCAGGGAGGTGACTGTGCCACAATTATGCATGGTTACTAGTATTAACTAATAGAGAGTGAGGGGAGGTGACTGTACCATCATGATACATTGGTTCTAGTATTAAATAATAGTGAGTGAGGGGAGGTGACTGTGTCAACATGATACATGGGTTGCTAGTATTAACAAATAGTGAGTGAGGGGAAGTGACTGTGTCACCATGATACATGGGTAGCTAGTATTAACTAATAGCGAGTGAGGGGAAGTGGCTGTGCCACCATGATATAAGGGCTCTAATATTAAATAGTAGTGAGTGAGGGGAGGTGACTGTGTCAACATGATACATGTGTTGCTAGTATAAACTAATAGTGAGTGAGGGGAAGTGAATTTGTCACCATGATACATGGGTTGCTAGTATTAACTAATAGTGAGTGAGGGGAGGTAACTCTGCCACCATGATACATGGGTTCTAGTTTTAAATAATAGTGAGTGAAGGGAGGTGACATTGTCACCATGATACATGAATTCTAGTTCTTACTAATAGTGAGTAAGGGGAGGTGATTGTGCCACCATGATACATGATTTCTAGTATTAACTAATAGTGATTGAGGGGAGGAGACTGTGCCAACATGCTGCAGGGGTTATATTATTAACTAATACTGAGTGAGGGGCGGTGTCAGTGCCACCATGATACATGGGTTCTAGCATTAACTAATAGTGAGTGAGGGGTTGTAACTGTGTCAACATGATACATGGATTGCTAGCTTTAACTAATAGTGAGTGAGGGGAGGTGACTGTGCCACCATGATACATGGGTTCTAGCATTAACTAATAGTGAGTGAGGGGAGGTGACTGTGTCACAATGATGCTTGGGTTGCTAGAATAAAATTAATAGCGAGTGAGGGGAGGTGACTGTACCACCATGATACATGAGTTCTAGCATTAACTGATAGTGAGTGAGGGGTGGTGACTGTGCCACCATGATACATGGGTTCTAGATTTAACTAATAGTGAGTGAGGGAAGGTGACTGTGCCACCATGATACATGGGTTGCCAGTATTAATTAATAGTGAGTGAGGGAAGGTGACTGTGCCACCATGTTACATTGTTTCTAGTACTAACTAATAGTGAGTGAGGGGAGGTGACTATGCCACCATGATGCATAGGTTCTAGTATTAACAAATAGTGAGTGAGGGGAGGTGACTGTGCCACCATAATACAGGTGTTCTAGTATTAACTAATTGTGAGTGAGGGGAGGTGACTGTCCCACCATGATGCATAGGTTCTAGTATTAACAAATAGTGAGTGAGGGGAGGTGACTGTGCCACCATGATACATGGGTTCTAGTATTAAATAATAGTTGGTGAGGGGAGGTGATTGTGTCAACATGATACATGTGTTGCTAGTATTAACTAATAGTGAGTGAGGGGAGGTGACTGTGCCACCCTGATACATGGGTTTTAGAATTAACTAGTAGTGAGTGAGGGAGGTGAATGTGCCACCATGATATATGGGTTCTAGAATTAGCTAATAGTGAGTGAGGGGAGGTGGCTGTGCCACCATGATACATGGCTTCTGGTCATAACAAATAGTGAGCAAATGGAGGTGACTGTGCCACCATGATACATGGGTTCTATTATTAATTAATAGTGAGTGATGGGAGGTGACTGTGCCACCATGATACATGAGTTCTAGTATTATCTAATAGTTACTGAGGGTAGGTGACTGTCACCAAGAAACATGGGTTACTAGTATTATCTATAAGTGAGTGAGCGGAGGTGACTGTGCCACAATGATGCATTGGTACTAGTATTAACTAATAGAGAGTGAGGGGAGGTGACTGTACCATCATGATACATTGGTTCAAGTATTAACTAATAATGAGTGAGGGGAGGTGACTTTGCCACCATGATACATGGGTTCTAGTTTTAACTAATAGTGAGCGAGAGGAGGGGACTGTGCCACCATGATACATGCGTTCTATTACTAACTTTGAGTGAGTGCGGGGAGGTGACTCTGCCACCATGATTCATAGGTTCTAGTATTAATTAATAGTGAGTGAGGTGAGGTGACTGTGCCACCATGATACATGGTTTCTAGTATTTACTAGCAGTGAGTGAGGGGAGGTGACTGTGTCACCAGGATACATGGGTTGCTAGTATTAATTAATAGTGAGTGAGGGGAGGTGACTATGCCACCATGATACATGTGTTTTAGTATTAACTAATAGTGAGTGAAGGTAGGTGACTGTGCCACCATTATACATGGGTTCTAGTGTTAACTAATAGTGAGTTAGCGGAGGTGACTGAGCCAGCATAATACATTGGTTCTGATATCAAGTAATAATGAGTGAGGGGTGGTGACTGTGCCACCATGATACATGAGTTCTAGTATTAACTAATATTGATTGAGGTGAGGTGACTGTGCCATGTTGATAAGTGGTTTCTCATATAACTAATAGTGATTGAAGGGAAGAGACTGTGCCACCTTGCTACAGTTGTTCTATCATTAACTAATAGTGAGTGAAGGGTGATGACTGTGCCACCATGCTACAGGTGTTCTATTCTTAACTAATAGTGAGTGAGGGGTGCTGACTGTGCCACCATGATACATGGGTTCTAGTATTAACTAATAGTGAGTGCGGGGAGTTGACTGTGCAATCATGATACATGGTTTCTAGTATTAACTAATACTGAGTGAGGGGAGGTGACTGTGCCACCATGATACATGGGTTCTAGTATTAACTAATAGTGAGTGAGGGGAGGTAACTGTGCCACCATGATACATGGGTTCTAGTATTAACTAATAGTGAGTGAGGGGAGGTAACTGTGCCACCATGATACATGGGTTCTAGTATTAATTAATAGTGCATGAGAGGTGGTGACTGTGCCACCATGATTCATGGGTTCTAGTATTAACTAATAGTGATTGAAGGGAGGTGATTGTGCCACCATGATACATGGGTTCTAGTATTAAATAATAGTGAGTGAGGTGAGGTGACTGTGCCACCATGATACATGGGTTCTAGTATTGAGTAATAGTGAGTGAGAGGAGGTGACTGTGCCAGCATGATACATTGATTCTAATATTAACTAATAGTGAGTGAGAGGAGGTGACTGTGCCACCATGATATATGGTTTCTAGTATTAACTAGTAGTGATTGAGGGGAGGTGACTGTGCCACCATGATACATGGCTTCTGGTCATAACAAATAGTGAGCAAATGGAGGTGCCTGTGCCACCATGATACATGGGTTCTATTATTAATTAATAGTGAGTGATGGGAGGTGACTGTGCCACCATGATACATGAGTTCTAATATTATCTAATAGTTACTGAGGGTAGGTGACTGTCACCATGAAACATGGGTTACTAGTATTATCTATAAGTGAGTGAGCGGAGGTGACTGTGCCACAATGATGCATTGGTACTAGTATTAACTAATAGAGAGTGAGGGGAGGTGACTGTACCATCATGATACATTGGTTCTAGTATTAACTAATAATGAGTGAGGGGAGGTGACTTTGCCACCATGATACATGGGTTCTAGTTTTAACTAATAGTGAGTGAGAGGAGGTGACTGTGCCACCATGATACATCGGTTCTAGTACTAACTTTGAGTGAGTGCGGGGAGGTGACTGTGTCACCATGATTCATAGGTTCTAGTATTAATTAATAGTGAGTGAGGTGAGGTGACTGTGCCACCATGATACATGGTTTCTAGTATTTACTAGCAGTGAGTGAGGGGAGGTGACTGTGTCACCAGGATACATGGGTTGCTAGTATTAATTAATAGTGAGTGAGGGGAGTTGACTATGCCACCATGATACATGAGTTTTAGTATTAACTAATAGTGAGTGAAGGTAGGTGACTGTGCCACCATTATACATGGGTTCTAGTATTAACTAATAGTGAGTGAGGGGTGGTGACTCTGACACCATGCTACAGGTGTTCTATTCTTAACTAATAGTGAGTGAGGGGCGCTGACTGTGCCACCATGCTACAGGTGTTCTATTCTTAACTAATAGTGAGTGAGGGGCGTTGACTGTGCCACCATGATACATGGGTTTTAGTATTAACTAATAGTGAGTGAAGGTAGGTGACTGTGCCACCATTATACATGGGTTCTAGTGTTAACTAATAGTGAGTTAGCGGAGGTGACTGTGCCAGCATAATACATTCGTTCTGATATCAACTAATAATGAGTGAGGGGTGGTGACTGTGCCACCATGATACATGGGTTCTGGTATTAAATAGTAATGAGTGAGGGGAGGTGACTGTGCCACCATGATACATGAGTTCTAGTATTAACTAATATTGATTGAGGTGAGGTGACTGTGCCACGTTGATAAGTGGTTTCTTGTATAACTAATAGTGATTGAGGGGAAGAGACTGTGCCACCTTGCTACAGTTGTTCTATCATTAACTAATAGTGAGTGAAGGGTGATGACTGTGCCACCATGATACATGGGTTTTAGTATTAACTAATAGTGAGTGAAGGTAGGTGACTGTGCCACCATGATACATGAGTTCTAGTATTAACTAATAGTGATTGAGGGGAAGAGACTGTGCCACCTTGCTACAGTTGTTCTATCATTAACTAATAGTGAGTGAAGGGTGATGACTGTGCCACCATGCTACAGGTGTTCTATTCTTAACTAATAGTGAGTGAGAGGCGCTGACTGTGCCACCATGATACATGGGTTCTAGTATTAACTAATAGTGAGTGCGGGGAGTTGACTGTGCAATCATGATACATGGTTTCTAGTAATAACTAATACTGATTGAGGGGAGGTGACTTGCCACCATGATACATGGGTTCTAGTATTAGCTAATAGCGAGTGATGGGAGGTGACGGTGGCACCATAATACAGGGGTTCTGGTATTAATTAATAGTGCATGAGAGGTGGTGACTGTGCCACCATGAGGCATCATTCTTGGTGAGGGCAAGATGCTAATCAAGGTCAGGGTCATACCAGCCTGGGCTACATAATCAGAGAGCTCCTCTATGTCTCTTTTCATGTAGTCCAGGGAGGTACATCTCAGGTCATTCACACCAGCATGGACAATGACGGAGTCATACTTGTACTTGCTTTGGAGTGACCTGAGTGCTTGCGTTATGTGGTGGATCCTGGCACCTGACAGGCAGCTTACAGTGACTTTCTCCTTGTTCATTCTGGTGAGCGGGACATCAGTGTGCCAGACAATAGAGTCCCCTATAACAAGTGTATTAGGTGTGTTGTTTGGCCTTAAGGGCTGTGACTGTGAGGCACACTGATTTTTTGAGATATGTGATTCGTGGGTATTGTTGAGGGGTGGCTGTTGCTTGGATATCTGCTTAGGAGGTCTTTGCTGTTTAGGCAGATTTTTATTTAGAGCCTCCGAGTACATTTTTGTGTGTTTATGTGGTGGGTATATAGGTCTGTGTGAGACTGGATTTGTGGTGCGGGTGGTTACCTTTTCCTCCTGACTGACTGTGCCAGTCTTGGGTTGAGAGAGCTCTGCCTCCAGTTTGGCTGTGTAACTGCATCTCTCACATGTATTATAGTTTGTTGGAAGGAGGAGAGGGTTGTCTGTGTACATAAGGCAATTGTAACATTGCCTCAAAATTCCCAGATTCACCAGCTGGACTGGAGAGGAACCCTGAAACTGACCCTTGGACATACCGGATTAGTATAGGGAACTGTTTTTTTACTGATCAGATTAGTGTTACATTTATCACGGTCTGTGTATTACATTTATCATGGTCACTGAAAATGCTTAAAGATAAGTTAGTTGATTAACATATATATATCCTGACATTACACCCCAAAGTAATTGCTCTTTGAAGGACTGCACTCTCATTTTCAATCTCTCTGAATGTTATGTTCTGAATAAATAGGCTCACAGGTAATTAGCTGTTATGTGGTCAAGGAGCACTTTGATAAGCCTAACTCAGTTTCCTAATTACCATAGAGCACAATCGGGTTATGTCTGTTTCTCAGAGTAACACAGCAGGCAAATGAATGTTGAGAAAATCAAATAGAAGATGGCAGGAAACTGTCTTTAACAGCTTAAGACCTAAATCCTCTCTGCTAACTATCAGACTATCAGGGGATTGGAACCATTGGAGTTTGTTTACTTATTAATTTATTTATTAAAGTGAACTGGTCCATGGACCCTTCTCAGCCACAACCCCTACCAAAAGGTAAAGACAAACATATCACACAAAAACTTAAGCTTACAGACTTCATAAATAAAACACTAGCAATTCACTAAGGCAAATGAGACAGGCAATCAGAAGGATTTGCAAGAAACTGAGGAGAATATACACACACACACACACACACACACACACACAAAAACAGAATATAAATACATACTCAGTATAAAGAATTGTTTTTCTCTATTTACACTATTTGCAATACATAATGATGTTATATGTCAAACCTATCAGCAGTTCTGAGGGATATTTCTGATATACAAATATGTGCTGGTTACTAGTCCAGCAGACCAAATAAATGCTCATCATCATCATCGTCAATGCCTAGTCTTCCGTTTTCATCCATGGGGCAGGGTGATGTCAACTGTCGCCATCTCTCACTATTCAGTGCCACATTCCTGCCTTCTTTAACACTCATGCTTGACTGTCACAGATCTTCTCTTACACAATCCAGCCACCTCTTTGCTGGATGCCCTCATTTCCTCTTACCTTCTTCCCTCCATCCTAATCTTCTTCATCAGATTGTTTTACGCTTTTCTGGACACGTGTTTAAACCATCATAATCTGTTCTCTCTGACATTTTCTGCAATTGTAGCCATTGGCTACATTGGTTTCTGCCTTTATCTCCTCACTTCTTCATCTGTCCCATTCTAGCACCCTTCACAGGCACTTTGTCTCCATCACCTCTAGCCCCTCATCTGTTCTGCCTTCACTGCTGAGGTTTCTCTATCATACAACAGCACTGGCCGCGTCACTGTTTCATAAACCTTACTCTTTAGCTTCTTTGGCAATCTTCTGTCATACACTACCTCTGGCATTCTGTGCCAGTTGGCTGCAGCACCCTGATACTTGCTTTGACCTCTTGTTTCAGACTTCTGTTCTCCTCGACCATCTCTCGCAGATACTTGAAGCTGCTAACATGTTCCACCATTTTCCCTTCTACCTCGGTTCTCAGCTTCTTCCGATTTCCCTCATTGGGTGCCATTATAACTGACTTACCTGTACTCAGGTTCATCCCATGTGCTTTCAGTTTAACATTAAACTCCCCTATCCTTTGCTGATGTTCTTGTTCAGAGCCTGCCTGTATTGGCACATCATCTGCATGCAGCACCTTTGTTGATCTGTACCCTCCAACATGTTTGCTAATGTTGTCCATCACCAGTATTAATAGTAGTGGGCTCAGAGATGACCCTGATGCACACTCATTCCCACTGGAAGCTCTCTGTGAGATTGAACACTGTTTGTACTTGAGTCATCGGGTCCTTGTACATAGCTTGAAATAATTCAACCAATGTTTCTGGGACTTTGAACCACCACAGAACTGCCCAAATCAATGTTCTTGAGATCTTCTCATATCTTTCTCCAAGTTTAGAAATGCCCAGTTGGACTCTTTCCTCATTTCTTGCTTCTTTTCAAATATCTGTCTCACTGCATGCAGTGGTGTAGTTAATGCTGCATTCTGACTAAATCTGAACTGCTCATCTGCCATTTTACTCTGCATATTTGTTTATTAATCACTGTCTCCAGAATTGCAATGTGACTGGAGTTGGATTCCTCTGTACTGCTCACAGTTGTGAATGTCCCTGAAACACTGTATGTGGGCAGCGCAGTGGTGCAGTGGTTAGTGTTGTCACCTCACAACAAGAGGTTCTCCTGTTCAATTCTCGGCTGGGGTGCCTTCTATGTGGAGTCTGCATGTCCTCCCTGCATTTGTGTGGGTTTCCAACAGGTGCTGCCGTTTCCATCCACATTCCAAAGACATACATCTGGAGCATTTCTCCCCAGGCCTCCACTGAAAATGGTCTCTCTCCCAGTTGGGCTTTCCCAGTAAACAAATGTTAAACAAAAGTCTCGAACACTGACACTCGTATTCTCCAGTCATTGGGGATATACCTTTCTCTACATACTGCTATGACTATCCTCAGAAGCCATTTCTCCTCTGTCTCACCCAACATGTTTATCATATCTGCACTGCATCTGAGCTGCTGCTTTCCCTGACTTAATGTCCCTTTGTGCTTTCCTTACTTCTTCTATGGTGCCTCATCCTTTTCTGTCATTGTCGGCAATGTCTGGGGCAGTGCAGCTTCTGTGCAGTTTGTTTTTCTATTGTCTTGTGTCAGTGAAGTACTTACACTTCTCAGATCATAATATTTTCTTAATGATTATTTCATTATCAGATAGACAAATCTTTACAAGAGTATTACTTCAGGTTGTTGGGCAGTTTTAGTAAATGCACTTTCTTTTGGAGAAAGCTCATAAGGATGTCACATTAGCTGCAGGTTATTATCTTATCAAAGGGGGTAGGTTTGTTTCCTGGTGTGCAGTAAGCAGTTCATGGAAAAGGGGTCGGAAGGTGTTATGTACACGTTTAAGATGAAGAGGCTGATTCTGTAAGGTTACCAGTTCGTGGAAAAGGGGTTAGAAGGTGTTATGTAGACATTTAAGATGAAGAGGCTGATTCTGTAAGGTTACCAGTTCGTGGCAAAGGGGTCGGAAGGTGTTATGTAGATGTTTAAGATGAAGAGGCTGATTCTGTAAGGTTACCAGTTCATGGAAAAGGGGTCGGAAGGTGTTATGTACACGTTTAAGATGAAGAGGCTGATTCTGTAAGGTTACCAGTTCGTGGAAAAGGGGTGGGAAGGTGTTATGTAGACGTTTAAGATGAAGAGGCTGATTCCGTAAGGTTACCATAGCCGTTTCACTTAGCTTTTCATATTCAGAGATGGCCCTACTATGGCGCTTTTAGTGTGAAGACCAGCATCCCATGGGCGTCTCCAGCTGTGCAAAATGCTAACAAGGCATTCTGTGGGAGGCATATGCTAATTAGCTATGCGATCTCTCTGTCTCCCCAGGACTGCCTGCAGTAAGGCATTTACTCAGCTGAGAGATTCACAGAATCCTGACCACTCATGTTAATGAACACAGAATGAACACAGACAATGTTCACCCATAACAGTAGAGGTATCTGTTGGGATGTTTAGCATTCAGGTAGTCTTAGGGGATGTGCACCTGTTTGTGTGTGTGGGTGCATGTGTGAGTGTACATGTGAGTGTGTGCCTGCTTGAGAGGTCACAGTAGAAGGAGGTCAGTGAGGGACTTGGTTAGGTAGGGTGTGTGTGTGTGTGTGTCTATTTGTGCATGCATGTATGTGGGTGGGTGGCCGAATGGGGTCTGTCATATTTGCACACTCCCTACACTAACAAGCAAGTCCAGCAACATAAGATTGGGAGAACAGTAGACACCAGGGAAAACATTTTTCTGTCATGCCTTAACAGCATTTAGGGTCAGGGAACACTGGACACAAGTCAGTAGTTAAAATATCAAGTCTTAATGGCACTTGGGAGTGGGGGGAGACTAGACACCAGGTGTACTCTTCATATTGTGGCTTGGAGATATGTGATAAAAAAATAAGCAAAGACATGAGTCATAGTAGAATACTATGCAGTGAGGATACTGTCTCTATAGAATGCCATAAAGGAAAAAAAAAAGACCCAAACACTGCACCGTCCCACCTGTGTGACCACAAGCCACTAGAAAATATTTAAATATTACTTGCCTCTGTAAAAAAAGAAACTGTAATGTCTGGAATGATCCGATGCTTGCAGCAGTTTGTTATGAGTCATACAAGACTGTAGGGGGAGCATTCAGTAAATGGCATAGAGGTACCGACAGCACCAAGGAGATTGTTTAAACTATCATCAATAATTACTAACTAGGTAAGAGAGCAACAGCTCGAGCTGCAATGTCCATTATCCAGCAAAACAGGAGAATGAAGGACTGATGTCTTCCATTATTATTTGACTGTAGGGATCGATGAGTTATGAGGGCAGGGGAACTACGTAACAGGCAACATCATGGACATTGTAATACCTCAAGGAAAGTTAAAAATAGGTGCAGTGTTTATAGATTAGTAATGAGGGGAGGTGAATAGCCATTGACTATCAGCAGTTCACAGGGATATTTCCCGATATACAAATATGTGCTGGTTACTGATTCAGCTAGACCAAATAAATGCTCATCACATCATCTTCGTCAATGCACCTAGTCTTCCCGTTTTTTCATCCATAGGGCAGGGTGTGATGTCAGCTGTAAACCATCTCACTATTCAGTGCCATTCCTGCCTTCTTTAACCTCATGCTTGACTGTCACAGATCTTCTCTTCACAATCCAGCCACCTCTTTGCTGGATGCCCTCATTCCTCTTACCTTCGCCTCTCCATCCTAATCTTCTTCATCAGATTGTTTTGCAGCTTTTCTGGACGATGTTTAAACCATCATAATCTGTTCTCTCTGACATTTTCTGCAATTGTAGCTACATTGGTTCTGCCTTTATCTCCTCACTTCTTCATCTGTCCCATTCACAGCACCCTTCACAGGCACTGTTATATCACCTCTAAGCGTCCTCATCTGTTTCTGCCTTCCTGCTGGGTTTCTCTATCATGCAACAGCTTTTAACGCGTCATTTCATAAACCTTGCTCTTTTAGCTGCGGCAATCTTCTGTCATACACTACCTCTGGCATTCTGTGCCAGTTGGCTCTGTTTCCACCCTGATACTTGCTTTGACCTCTTGTTTCAGACTTCTGTTCTCCTCGACCATCCTAGCAGATGCGGAAGCTGCTAACATGTTCCACCATTTTCCCTTCTACCTTTCGGTTCTCTTCTTCGATTTCCCCTCATTGGAACATTTATAACCCAACACTATGCTCCAGGTTCATCCCATGTGCTTTCAGTTTAACATTAAACTCCCCACATCCTTTGCTGATGTTCTTGTTCCAGAGCCTGCCTGTATTGGCACATCATCTGCATGCAACACCTTTGTTGATCTGTACCCTCCAACATGTTGCTAATGTTGTCCATCACCAGTATTAATAGTAGTGGGCTCAGAGATGACCTGATGCACACTCATTCCCTGGAAGCTCTCTGTGAATTGAACACTGTTTGTACTTGAGTCCTTCCGGGTCCTTGTACATAGCTTGAAATAATTCAACCAATGTTTCTGGGACTTTGAACCACCTAGAACCTTGAAATCAATGTTCTTGAGAGATCTTCTCATATCTTTCTCCAAGTTTAGAAATGCCCAGTTGGACTCTTTCCTGTTTCTTGCTTCTTTTCAAATATCTGTCTCACTGCATGCAGTGGTGTAGTTGTGCTGCATTCTGACTAAATCTGAACTGCTCATCTGCCATTCTACTCTGCATATTTGTTTTATTAATCTCATACCAGAATTGTCATGCAATGTGACTGGAGTTGGATTCTGTACTGCTCACAGTTGTGAATGTCCCTGAAACACTGTATGTGGGCGAAGCGCAGTGGTGCAGTGGTTAGATGTTGTCACCTCACAACAAGAGGTTCTCCTGTTCAATTCTGGCTGGGGTGCCTTCTGTGTGGAGTCTGCTGCATGTCCTCCCTGCATTTGTGTGGGTTTCCAACAGGTGCTGGGCCATCCACATTCCAAGACATACATCTGGAGCATTTCTCCCCAGACCTCCACTGAAATGGTCTCTCTCCCAGTTGGGCTTTCCCAGTAAACAAATGCTAAACAAAGTCTAGAACACTGACATATTCTCCAGTCATTGGGGATATACCTTTCTCTCCTACATGCCTGCTATGACTATCATAAAGCCATTTCTCCTCTGTCTCATAACATGTTTATCATATCTGCACTGCATCTGAGCTGCTGCTTTCCCTGACTTAATGTCCCTTTGTACTTTCCTTACTTCTTCTGGGTACCTCATCCTTTTCTGTCATTTATGCGGCAATGTCTGGGGCAGTGCAGCTTCTGTGCAGTTTGTTTTTCTATTGTCTTGTGTCCAGTGAAGTACTTACACTTCTCAGATCATAATATTTTTCTTAATGATTATTTCATTATCAGATGATGAAATCTACTACGAGAATGGCCACTTCAGGTTGTTGGGCGGATTTTTAGTAAATGCACTTTCTTTTGGAAAGCTCATAAGGATGTCATTAGCTGCAGGTTATTATCTTATCAAAAGGGGGGTAGGTTTGTTTCCCTGGTGGTGCAGTAAGCAGTTCATGAAGAGTCGAGGAAGGTGTTATGTACCGTTTAAGATGAAGAGGCCCCAGTTCTGTAAGGTTACCAGTTAAATTGGAAAGGGGTTAGAAGGTGTTATGTAGACATTTAAGATGAAGGAGGCTGAAGTTCTGTAAGGTTACCGGTTAGAGTGGCAAAGGGGGTGGAAGGTGTTATGTAGATGTTTAAGATGAAGGAGCTGATTCTATAAGGTTACCAGTTCATGGAAAAGAGACCGGAAGGTGTATGCTACGTTTAAGATGAAGGCAGTTCTGTAAAGGATTACCGGATTATTGGAAAAGGGGTGGGAAGGTGTTATGTGAGCGTTTAAGATGAAGAGGCTGATTCCGTAAAGGTTACCATAGCCGTTCCATAGCTTTTCATATTCAGAATGGCTACTAGGCTTTAGTGTGAATCCAACATCCCATGAAGTCTCCATAGCTAATGCAAAATGCTAACAAGGCATTCTGTGGGGAGGCATATGCTAATTAGCTATCGATCTCTGTCTCCCAGGACTGCCTGCAGTAAGGCATTTACTCAGCTGAGAGATTCTAGAATCCTGACCACTCATGTTAATGAACACAGAATGAACACAGACAATATTTTATAACAGTAGAGGTATCTGTTGGGATGTTTAGCATTCAGGTAGTCTTAGGGGATGTGCACCTGTTTGTGTGTGTGGGTGCATGTGTGAGAGGAGTGTACATGTGAGTGTGTGCCTGCTTGAGAGGAGTCCTGAGAAGTAGAAGGAGGTCAGTGGGGACTTGGATTGGGTAGAGATGTGTGTGTGTGTGTGTGTCTATTTGTGCATGCATGTATGTGGGTGGGTGGCAGATAGGGTCTGTCATATTTGCACACACTCCTACACTAGCAAACAAGTCCAGCAACATAAGATTGGGGAGAACAATGGAGCCACCAGGAAAACATTTTTCTGTCATGCATATAGCATTTGGAGTCAGAGAACACTAGACACAAGTCAGTAGTTAAAATATAAGTCTTAATGGCATGGGGTGGGAGACTAGACACAGGTGTACTCTTCATGTGTGGCAGGAGATATGTGATAAAAATAAGCAAAGACGCAGAATGCTGGTGAATACTATGCAGTGAGGATACTGTCTCTATAGAGATGCCATAAAGGAAAAAAAGACCCAAACACTGCACCGTCCCACCTGTGTGACCACAAGCCACTTTCATGTTAAATATTACTTGCCTCTGAAAGAAACTGTAATGTCTGGAATGATCCGATGCTTGCAGCAGTTTATTTATAAGTCATACAAGACTGTAGGGGAGCATTCAGTAAAATGGCATAGAATTGCGACAGCACCAAGGGAGATTGTTTAAACTATCATCAATAATTACTAACTTCGATGAGAAACCTTGGCTTTCGAGCTGCAATATCCATTATCCAGCAAAAACAGGAATGGAAGGACTGATGTCTTCCATTATTGGCGGCTGTAAGGATGATGAGTTATGAGGCAGGAACTACGTAACAGGCTAGCATCATGGACATTTATAATACCTCAAGGAAAGTTAAAAAAAATAGGTCACGAGAGTGTTTATAGATTAGTAAATGAGAGGTGGCTGTACCACCATGTCCCATCAGCATACATCAGGTCTGAAGAATCTGAGGGATATTTCTGATATACAAATATGTGCTGGTTACTAGTCCAGCAGACCAAATAAATGCTCATCATCATCATCGTCAATGCCTAGTCTTCCCGTTTTTCATCCATGGGGCAGGGTGTGATGTCAACTGTCGCCATCTCTCACTATTCAGTGCCACATTCCTGCCTTCTTTAACACTCATGCTTGACTGTCACAGATCTTCTCTTACACAATCCAGCCACCTCTTTGCTGGATGCCCTCATTTCCTCTTACCTTCTTCCTCTCCATCCTAATCTTCTTCATCAGATTGTTTTACGCTTTTCTGGACACGTGTTTAAACCATCATAATCTGTTCTCTCTGACATTTTCTGCAATTGTAGCTACATTGGTTTCTGCCTTTATCTCCTCACTTCTTCATCTGTCCCATTCTAGCACCCTTCACAGGCACTTTGTCTCCATCACCTCTAGCGTCCTCATCTGTTCTGCCTTCACTGCTGAGGTTTCTCTATCATACAACAGCACTGGCCGCGTCACTGTTTCATAAACCTTACTCTTTAGCTTCTTTGGCAATCTTCTGTCATACACTACCTCTGGCATTCTGTGCCAGTTGGCTGCAGCACCCTGATACTTGCTTTGACCTCTTGTTTCAGACTTCTGTTCTCCTCGACCATCTCTCGCAGATACTTGAAGCTGCTAACATGTTCCACCATTTTCCTTCTACCTCGGTTCTCAGCTTCTTCCGATTTCCCTCATTGGGTGCCATTATAACTGACTTACCTGTACTCAGGTTCATCCCATGTGCTTTCAGTTTAACATTAAACTCCCCTATCCTTTGCTGATGTTCTTGTTCAGAGCCTGCCTGTATTGGCACATCATCTGCATGCAGCACCTTTGTTGATCTGTACCCTCCAACATGTTTGCTAATGTTGTCCATCACCAGTATTAATAGTAGTGGGCTCAGAGATGACCCTGATGCACACTCATTCCCACTGGAAGCTCTCTGTGAGATTGAACACTGTTTGTACTTGAGTCATCGGGTCCTTGTACATAGCTTGAAATAATTCAACCAATGTTTCTGGGACTTTGAACCACCACAGAACTGCCCAAATCAATGTTCTTGAGATCTTCTCATATCTTTCTCCAAGTTTAGAAATGCCCAGTTGGACTCTTTCCTCATTTCTTGCTTCTTTTCAAATATCTGTCTCACTGCATGCAGTGGTGTAGTTGTGCTGCATTCTGACTAAATCTGAACTGCTCATCTGCCATTTTACTCTGCATATTTGTTTATTAATCACTGTCTCCAGAATTGTCATGCAATGTGACTGGAGTTGGATTCCTCTGTACTGCTCACAGTTGTGAATGTCCCTGAAACACTGTATGTGGGCAGCGCAGTGGTGCAGTGGTTAGTGTTGTCACCTCACAACAAGAGGTTCTCCTGTTCAATTCTCGGCTGGGGTGCCTTCTATGTGGAGTCTGCATGTCCTCCCTGCATTTGTGTGGGTTTCCAACAGGTGCTGCCGTTTCCATCCACATTCCAAAGACATACATCTGGAGCATTTCTCCCCAGGCCTCCACTGAAAATGGTCTCTCTCCCAGTTGGGCTTTCCCAGTAAACAAATGTTAAACAAAAGTCTCGAACACTGACACTCGTATTCTCCAGTCATTGGGGATATACCTTTCTCTACATACTGCTATGACTATCCTCAGAAGCCATTTCTCCTCTGTCTCACCCAACATGTTTATCATATCTGCACTGCATCTGAGCTGCTGCTTTCCCTGACTTAATGTCCCTTTGTGCTTTCCTTACTTCTTCTATGGTGCCTCATCCTTTTCTGTCATTGTCGGCAATGTCTGGGGCAGTGCAGCTTCTGTGCAGTTTGTTTTTCTATTGTCTTGTGTCAGTGAAGTACTTACACTTCTCAGATCATAATATTTTCTTAATGATTATTTCATTATCAGATAGACAAATCTTTACAAGAGTATTACTTCAGGTTGTTGGGCAGTTTTAGTAAATGCACTTTCTTTTGGAGAAAGCTCATAAGGATGTCACATTAGCTGCAGGTTATTATCTTATCAAAGGGGGTAGGTTTGTTTCCTGGTGTGCAGTAAGCAGTTCATGGAAAAGGGGTCGGAAGGTGTTATGTACACGTTTAAGATGAAGAGGCTGATTCTGTAAGGTTACCAGTTCGTGGAAAAGGGGTTAGAAGGTGTTATGTAGACATTTAAGATGAAGAGGCTGATTCTGTAAGGTTACCAGTTCGTGGCAAAGGGGTCGGAAGGTGTTATGTAGATGTTTAAGATGAAGAGGCTGATTCTGTAAGGTTACCAGTTCATGGAAAAGGGGTCGGAAGGTGTTATGTACACGTACGTTTAAGATGAAGAGGCTGATTCTGTAAGGTTACCAGTTCGTGGAAAAGGGGTGGGAAGGTGTTATGTAGACGTTTAAGATGAAGAGGCTGATTCCGTAAGGTTACCATAGCCGTTTCACTTAGCTTTTCATATTCAGAGATGGCCCTACTATGGCGCTTTAGTGTGAAGACCAGCATCCCATGGGGGGCGTCTCCATAGCTGTGCAAAATGCTAACAAGGCATTCTGTGGGAGGCATATGCTAATTAGCTATGCGATCTCTCTGTCTCCCCAGGACTGCCTGCAGTAAGGCATTTACTCAGCTGAGAGATTCACAGAATCCTGACCACTCATGTTAATGAACACAGAATGAACACAGACAATGTTCACCCATAACAGTAGAGGTATCTGTTGGGATGTTTAGCATTCAGGTAGTCTTAGGGGATGTGCACCTGTTTGTGTGTGTGGGTGCATGTGTGAGTGTACATGTGAGTGTGTGCCTGCTTGAGAGGTCACAGTAGAAGGAGGTCAGTGAGGGACTTGGTTAGGTAGGGTGTGTGTGTGTGTGTGTCTATTTGTGCATGCATGTATGTGGGTGGGTGGCCGAATGGGGTCTGTCATATTTGCACACTCCCTACACTAACAAGCAAGTCCAGCAACATAAGATTGGGAGAACAGTAGACACCAGGGAAAACATTTTTCTGTCATGCCTTAACAGCATTTAGGGTCAGGGAACACTAGACACAAGTCAGTAGTTAAAATATCAAGTCTTAATGGCACTTGGGAGTGGGGGGAGACTAGACACCAGGTGTACTCTTCATATTGTGGCTTGGAGATATGTGATAAAAAAATAAGCAAAGACATGAGTCATAGTAGAATACTATGCAGTGAGGATACTGTCTCTATAGAATGCCATAAAGGAAAAAAAAAAAGACCCAAACACTGCACCGTCCCACCTGTGTGACCACAAGCCACTAGAAAATATTTAAATATTACTTGCCTCTGTAAAAAAAGAAACTGTAATGTCTGGAATGATCCGATGCTTGCAGCAGTTTGTTATGAGTCATACAAGACTGTAGGGGGAGCATTCAGTAAATGGCATAGAGGTACCGACAGCACCAAGGAGATTGTTTAAACTATCATCAATAATTACTAACTAGGTAAGAGAGCAACAGCTCGAGCTGCAATGTCCATTATCCAGCAAAAACAGGAATGAAGGACTGATGTCTTCCATTATTATTTGACTGTAGGGATCGATGAGTTATGAGGGCAGGGGAACTACGTAACAGGCAACATCATGGACATTGTAATACCTCAAGGAAAGTTAAAAAATAGGTGCGAGTGTTTATAGATTAGTAAATGAGGGGAGGTGGCTGTGCCACCATGATACATGGGTTCTAATATTAACTAATAGTAAGTGAGAGGAGGTGACTGTGCCACCATGATACATGGGTACTAGTATTAACTACTAGTGAGTGAAGGGAGGTGACTGTGCCACCATGATACATGGGTACTAATATTAACTACTAGTGAGTGAAGGGAGGTGACTGTGCCACCATGATACATGGGGTGTAGTACTAACTAACAGTGAGTGATGGGAGGTGGCTGTGCCACCATGATACATGGTTCTAATTTTAATTAATAATGATTGAGGGGAGGTGACTGTGCCACCATGATACATGGGTACTAGTATTAACTACTAGTGAGTGAAGGGCGGTGACTGTGCCACCATGATACATGGGGTCTACTACTAACTAATAGTGAGTGAAGGGAGGTGACTGTGCCACCATGATACATGGGTTCTAGTATTAACGAATAGTGAGTGAGGGGAGGTTACTCTGCCACCATGATACATGGGTTGCAATATTAACTAATAGTGAGTGATGGGAGGTGACTGTGTCACCATGATACATGGGTTCTAATATCAACTAATAGTGAGTGAGGGGAGTTGACTGTGCCACCAAGATACATGGGTTCTAGTATTAAATAATAGTGAATGAGGGGAGGTGACTGTGTCAACATGATACATGGGTTGCTAGTATTAACTAATAGTGAGTGAGGAAAGTGACTGTGTCACAATGATACATGGGTTGCTAGTATTAACTAATAGTGAGTGAAGGGAGGTGACGGTGCCACCATGATACATGGGTTCTAGTATTAACTAACAGTGAGTGAGGGGAGGTGACAGTGCCACCATGATACATGGCTTCTAGTATTAACTAATAGTGAGTGAGGGGAGGTGACAGTGCCACCATGATACATGGCTTCTAGTATTAACTAATAGCGAGTGAGAGACGGTGACTGTGCCACCATGATACATGGGTTCTAGTATTAACTAATAGTGAGTGAAGGGAGGTGACTCGGCCACCATGATACATGGGTTCTAGTATTAACTAATACTCAGTGAGGGGAAGTAAATGTGCCACCATGATACATGGGTTCCAGTATTAACTAATAGTGAATGAAGGGAGGTGACTGTGACACCATGATACATGGGTTCTATTATTAACTAATAGTGAGTGATGGGTGGTGACTGTGCCACCATGATACATGGGTTCTATCATTAACTAAAAGTGAGTGAGGGGAGGTAACAGTGTCAACATGATACATGGCTTGCTAGTATTAACTAATAGTGAGTGAGGGGAGGTGAATGTCCCACCATGATACATAGGTTCTAGTATTAACTAATAGCGAGTGAGAGGAGGTGACTGTGTCACCATGATACCTGGGTTCTAGTATTAATTAATAGTGAGTGAAGGGAGATGACTGTGCCACCATGATACATGGGTTCTAGTATTAACTAATGGTGATTGAGGGGAGGTTTTCATGCCACCATTATACATGGGTTCTAGTATTAACTAATGGTGAGTGAGGGGAGATTTTCATGCCACCATGATACATGGGTTCTAGTATTAACTAATAGCAAGTGAGGGGAGGTGACTGTGCCACCATGATGCATAGGTTCTAGTATTAACTAATAGTGAGTGAGGGGAGGTGACTGTGCCACCATGAAACATGGGTTCTAGTATTACATAATAGTGAATGAGGGGAGGTGACTGTGTCAACATGATACATGGGTTGCTAGTATTAACAAATAGTGAGTGAGGGGAAGTGACTGTGTCACCATGATACATGGGTAGCTAGTATTAACTAATAGAGAGTGAGGGGAGGTGACTGTACTATCATGATACATTTGTTCTAGTATTAAATAATAGTGAGTGAGGGGAGGTGACTGTGTCAACAAGATACATGGGTAGCTAGTATTAACAAATAATGAGTGAGGGGAAGTGACTGTGTCACCATGATACATGGGTAGCTAGTATTAACAAATAGTGAGTGAGGGGAAGTGACTGTGTCACCATGATACATGGGTTGCTAGTATTAACAAATAGTGAGTGAGGGGAAGTGACTGTGTCACCATGATAAATGGGTAGCTAGTATTAACTAATAGCGAGTGAGGGGAAGTGGCTGTGCCACCATGATATAAGGGCTCTAATATTAAATAGTAGTGATTGAGGGGAGGTGACTGTGTCAACATGATACATGTGTTGCTAGTATAAACTAATAGTGAGGGAGGGGAAGTGAATTTGTCACAGTGATACATGGCTTGCTAGTATTAACTAATAGTGAGTGAGGGGAGGTGACTTTACCATCAGGATGCATGGGTTCTAGTATTAACTAATAGTGAGTGAGGGGCGGTAACTCTGCCACCATGATACATGGGTTCTAGTTTTAACTAATAGTGAGTGAAGGGAGGTGACTTTGTCACCATGATACATGAATTCCAGTACTAACTAATAGTGAGTGAGGGGAGGTGACTGTGCCACCATGATACATGGTTTCTAGTATTAACTAATAGTGATTGAGGGGAGGAGACTGTGCCACGTTGATATGTGGTTTCTCGTGTAAACTAATAGTGATTGAGGGGAAGAGACTTTGCCACCATGCTACAGGGGTTCTATTATTAACTAATACTGAGTGAGGGGCGGTGTCTGTGCCACCATGATACATGGGTTCTAGCATTAACTAATAGTGAGTGAGGGGTGGTAACTGTGTCAACATGATACATGGCTTGCTAGCTTTAACTAATAGTGAGTGAGGGGAGGTGACTGTGTCACCATGATAAATGGGTTGCTAGTATTAACTAATAGTGAGTGAGGGGAGGTGACTCTGCAATCATGATACATCGGTTCTAGCATTAACTAATAGTGAGTGAGGGGAGGTGACTGTGCCACCATGATGCTTGGGTTGCTAGAATAAAATTAATATTGAGTGAGGGGAGGTGACTGTACCACCATGATACATGGGTTCTAGCATTAACTGATAGTGAGTGAGAGGTGGTGACTGTGCCACCATGATACATGGGTTCTAGACTTAACTAATAGTGAGTGAGGGAAGGTGAGTGTGCCACCATGATACATGGGTTGCTAGTATTAATTAATAGTGAGTGAGGGGAGATGACTGTGCCACCATGTTACATGGTTTCTAGTACTAACTAATGGTGAGTGAGGGGAAGTGACTGTACCATTATTATACATTGGTTCTAGTATTAAATAATAGTGAGTGAGGGGAGGTAACTGTGCCACCATGATAATGGGTTCAAGTATTAACTAATAGTGAGTGAGTGGAGGTGACTGTGTCAAAATGATACATGGGGTGCTAGTATTAACTAGTAGTGAGTGAGGGGAGGTGACTGTAGCACCTTGATACATGGGCTTTAATATTAACTAATAGTGAGTGAGGGGAGGTGACTGTGCCACCATTATTATACATTGGTTCTAGTATTAACTAATAGTGAGTGAAGGGAAGTGACTGTGCCACCATGATACATGGGTTCTAGTATTAACTAATAGTGGGTGAGGGGAGGTGAATGCACCACCATGATACATGGTTTGTAGTATTAACTAATGGTGAGTGAGGGGAGGTGACTGTGTCACCATGATACAGGGGTTGCTAGTATTAACTAACATTGAGTGAGGGGAGGTGACTGTGTCACCATGATAAATGGGTTGCTAGTATGAACTAATAGTGAGTGAGGGGAGGTGACTCTGCAATCATGATACATGGGTTCTAGCATTAACTAATAGTGAGTGAGGGGAGGTGACTGTGCCACCATGATGCATGGGTTCTAGTATTAACTAATAGAGAGTGAGTGGAGGTAACTGTGCCACCATGATACATGGGTTCTAGTAATAGCTAAAAGTGAGTGATGGGAGGTGACTGCGGCACCATGATACATGGGTTCTAGTATTAACTAATAGTGAATGAGGATAGATGACTGTGTGTATTAACTAATACTGAGTGAGAGGAGGTGACTGTGCCACCATGATACATAGGTTCTAGTATTAACTAATAGTGAGTGTGAGGAGGTGACTGTGCCAGCATGATACATTGGTTCTAATATTAAATAATAGTGAGTGTGGGGAGGTGACTGTGCCACCATGATACATGGGGTCTAGTATTAAATAGTTGTGAGTGAGTGGAGCTGACTGTGTCAACATGATACATGGGTTGCTAGTATAAACTAATAGTGAGTGAGGGGAAGTGAATGTGTTACCATGATACATAGGTTGCTAGTATAAACTAATAGTGAGTATGGGGAGGAGACTGTGCCACCATGATGAATGAGTTCTAGTATTAACTAATACTGAGTGAGGGGAGATGACTGTGCCACCATAATACATGGGTTCTAGTATTAACTAATAGTGATTGAGAGGAGGTGACTGTGCCACCATGATACATGGTTTCTAGTATTAACTAGTAGTGATTGAGGGGAGGTGACTGTGTCACCATGATACAGGGGTTCTATTATTAACTAATAGTGAGTGAGGGGCGGTGATTGTGCTACCATGATACATGGGTTCTAGCTTTAACTGATAGTCAGTGAGGGGAGGTGACTGTGCCACCATGATACATGGGTTCTAGTATTAACTAATAGTGAGTGAGGGGAGGTGACTATGCCACCATGATACATGGGTTGCTAGTATTAACTAATAGTGAGTGAGGGAAAGTGACTGTGTCACCATAATACAAGGGTTGCTAATATTAACTAATAGTGAGCTAAGGGAGGGGACTGTGCCACCATGATTCATAGGTTCTAGTATTAAGTAATAGTGAGTGAAATGAGGTGACTGTGACACCATGATACATTGGTTGTAGCATTAACTAATAGTGAGTGAGCGGATGTAACTGTGTCAACATCATACATGACTTGTTAGTATTAACTAACAGTGAGTGAGGGGAGCTCACTGTCCCACCATGATGCATGGGTTTTAGTATTACCTAATAGTGAATGAGGGGAGGTGACAGTGCCACCATGATACATGGGTTCTACTATTTACTAATAGCCAGTGAGAGGAATGTGACTGTGCTACTATGACACATGGGTTCTAGTATTAACTAATACTGAGTGAAGGGAGATGACTGTGCCACCATTATACATGGGTTCAAGTATTAACTAATAGTGAGTGAGGAGAGGTGATTGTGCCACCTTGATACATGGGGTTAAGTATTAGCTAATAGTGAGTGATGGGAAGTGACTGTGCCACCATGATACATGGGTTCTAGTATTAACAAATAGTGAGTGAGGGGAGGTGACTGTGTCACCATGATACATGTGTTCTAGTATTAAATAATAGTGAGTGAGGGGAGGTGACTGTGACACCATGATACAGGGGTTGCTAGTATTAACTAACAGTGAGTGAGGGGAGGTGACTGTGTCACTATGATACATGGGTTTTAGTATTAACTAGTAGTGAGTGAGAGGAGGTAACTGTGCCACCATGATACATGTGTTCTATTATTAAATAGTTCTGAATGAGGGCAGGTGACTGTGTCAATATGATACATGGGTTGCTAGTATTAACTAATAGTGAAGGGAGGTGACTGTGCCACCATGATACATGGGTTCTAGTATTATCTAATAGTGAGTGAGGGGAGGTGATTGTGTCACCATGATACATGGGTTCTAGTATTAAATAATAGTGAGTGAGGGGAGGTGACTGTGACACCATGATACAGGGGTTGCTAGTATTAACTAACAGTGAGTGAGGGGAGGTGACTGTGTCACTATGATACATGGGTTTTAGTATTAACTAATAGTGAGTGAGAGGAAGTAACTGTGCCACCATGATACATGCGTTCTATTATTAAATAGTTCTGAATGAGGGCAGGTGACTGTGTCAATATGATACATGGGTTGCTAGTATTAACTAATAGTGAGTGAGGGAAAGTGACTGTGTCACCATGATACATGGGTTGCTAGTATTAACTAATAGTGAAGGGAGGTGACTGTGCCACCATGATACATGTGTTCTAGTATTAACTAATAGTGAGTGAGGGGAGGTGACTGTGCCAACATGATACATGGATTTTAATATTAACTAACAGTGACTGATGTCAGGTGACTGTGCCACCATAATACAGGTGTCTAGTATTAACTAATAGTGAGTGAGGGGAAGTGACTGTTCCACCATGATGCATAATTTCTAGTATTAACAAATAGAGAGTGAGGGGAGGTGACTGTGTCACCATGATACATGGGTACTAGTATTAAATAATAGTGAGTGAGGGGAGGTGATTGTGTCAACATGATACATGTGTTGCTAGTATTAACTAATAGTGAGTGAGGGGAAGTGACTGTATCACCATGATACATGGGTAGCTACTATTACCTATTAGTGAGTCAGGGGAGGTGACTGTGCCACCCTGATACATGGGTTTTAGAATTAACTAATAGTGAGTGAGGGGAGGTGAATGTGCCACCATGATATATGGGTTCTAGAATTAGCTAATAATGAGTGAGTGGAGGTGACTGTGCCACCATGATACATGGCTTTTGGTCATAACAAATAGTGAGCAAACGGAGGTGACTGTGCCACCATGATACATGGGTTCTAGTATTAACTAATAGTTACTGAGGGTAGGTGACTGTGTCACCATGACACATGGGTTACTAGTATTATCTATAAGTGAGTGAGGGGAGGTGACTGTGCCACAATGATGCATGGTTACTAGTATTAACTAATAGAGAGTGAGGAGAGGTTACTGTACCATCATGATACATTGGTTCTAGTGTTAAATAATAGTGAGTGAGGGGAGGTGACTGTGTCAACATGATACATGGGTTGCTAGTATTAACAAATAGTGAGTGAGGGGAAGTGACTGTGTCACCATGATACATGGGTTCTAATATTAAATAGTAGTGAGTGAGGGGAGGTGACTGTGCCACCATGATACATGGGTTCTAATATTAAATAGTAGTGAGTGAGAGGAGGTGACTGTGCCAACACGATACATGGGTTCTAGTATTAACTAATAGTGAGTGATGGGAGGTGACTGTGCCAACATGATACATGGGATCTAGTATTAACTAATAGTTACTGAGGGTAGGTGACTGTGTCACCATGAAACATGGGTTACTAGTATTATCTATAAGTGAGTGGGAGGAGGTGACAGTGCCACAATGATGCTTTGGTACTAGTATTAACTATTAGAGAGTGAGGGGAGGTGACCGTACCATCATGATACATTGGTTCTAGTATTAAATAATAGTGAGTGAGGGGAGGTGACTGTGCCACCATGATACTTGAGTTCTAGTATTAACTAATAGTTACTGAGGGTAGGTGACTGTGTCACCATGACACATGGGTTACTAGTATTATCTATAAGTGAGTGAGGGGAGGTGACTGTGCCACAATGATGCATGGGTTACTAGTATTAACTAATAGTGAGTGAGGGGACGTGACTGTGCCACCATAATACAGGTGTTCTAGTATTAACTAATAGTGAGTGAGAGGAGGTGACTGTTCCACCATGATGCATAGGTTCTAGTATTAACAAATAGTGAGTGAGGGGAGGTGACTGTGTCACCATGATACATGGGTTCTAGTATTAAATAATAGTGAGTGAGGGGAGGTGACTGTGTCACTATGATACATGATACATGGGTTCTAGTATTAAGTAATAGTGAGTGAAACGAGGTGACTGTGACACCATGATATATGGGCTCTATTATTAACTAATAGTGAGTGAGGGGTCGGTGACTGTACCACCATGATACATTGGTTGTAGCATTAACTAATAGTGAGTGAGGGGAGGTAACTGTGTCAACATGATATATGTTAGTATTAACTAACAGTGAGTGAGGGGAGCTGACTGTCCCACCATGATGAATGGGTTTTAGTATTAACTAATAGTGAATGAGGGGAGGTGACAGTGCCACCATGATACATGGGTTCTACTATTAACTAATAGCCAGTGAGAGGAGGTGACTGTGCTACTATGACACATGGGTTCTAGTTCTAACTAATACTGAGTGAAGGGAGATGACTGTGCCACCATTATACATGGGTTCAAGTATTAACTAATAGTGAGTGAGGAGAGGTGATTGTGCCACCTTGATACATGGGGTTTAGTATTAACTAATAGTGAGTGATGGGAAGTGACTGTGCCACCATGATACATGGGTTCTTGTATTAACTAATAGTGAGTGGGGGCAGGTGACTGTGCCACCATAATACAGGTTTTCTAGTATTAACTAATAGTGAGTGAGGGGAGGTGACTGTGTCACCATGATACATGGGTTCTAGTATTAAATAATAGTGAGTGAGGGGAGGTGACTGTGACACCATGATACAGGGGTTGCTAGTATTAACTAACAGTGAGTGAGGGGAGGTGACTGTGTCACTATGAAACATGGGTTTTAGTATTAACTAATAGTGAGTGAGAGGAGGTAACTGTGCCACCATGATACATGCGTTCTATTATTAAATAGTTCTGAATGAGGTCAGGTGACTGTGTCAATATGATACATGGGTTGCTTAGTATTAACTAATAGTGAGTGAGAGGAGGTAACTGTGCCACCATGATACATGCGTTCTATTATTAAATAGTTCTGAATGAGGTCAGGTGACTGTGTCAATATGATACATGGGTTGCTAGTATTAACTAATAGTGAGTGAGGGAAAGTGACTGTGTCACCATGATACACGGGTTGCTAGTATTAGCTAATAGTGAAGGCAGGTGACTGTGCCACCATGATACATGGGTTCTAGTATTATCTAATAGTGAGTGAGGGGAGGTGACTGTGCCAACATGATACATGGATTTTAATATTAACTAACAGTGACTGATGTGAGGTGACTGTGTCACCATGATACATGAGTTCTAGTATTAACTAATACTGAGTGAGGGGAAGTGACTGTGCCACCATGATACATGGGTTCTAGTATTAAGTAATAGTGAAACGAGGTGACTATGACACCATGATACATGGGCTCTATTATTAACTAATAGTGAGTGAGGGGAGGTAACTGTGTCAACATGATACATGACTTGTTAGTATTAACTAACAGTGAGTGAGGGGAGCTGACTGTCCCACCATGTCACATGGGTTCTAGTATTAACTAATACTGAGTGAAGGAAGATGACTGTGCCACCATTATACATGGGTTCAAGTATTAACTAATAGTGAGTGATGGGAAGTGACTGTGCCACCATGATACATGGGTTCTTGTATTAACTAATAGTGAGTGGGGGCAGGAGACTGTTCCACCATAATACAGGTGTCTAGTATTAACTAATAGTGAGTGAGGGGAGGTGACTGTTCCACCATGATGCATAAGTTCTAGTATTAACAAATAGTGAGTGAGGGGAGGTGACTGTGTCACCATGATACATGGGTTCTAGTATTAAATAATAGTGAGTGAGGGGAGGTGATTGTGTCAACATGATACATGTGTTGCTAGTATTAACTAATAGTGAGTGAGGGGAAGTGACTGTATCACCATGATACATGGGTAGGTACTATTAACTATTAGTGAGTCAGGGGAGGTGACTGTGCCACCCTGATACATGGGTTTTAGAATAACTAATAGTGAGTGAGGGGAGGTGAATGTGCCACCATGATATATGGGTTCTAGAATTAGCTAATAGTGAGTGAGTGGAGGTGACTGTGCCACCATGATACATGGCTTCTGGTCATAACAAATAGTGAGCAAACGGAGGTGACTGTGCCACCATGATACATGGGTTCTAGTATTAACTAATAGTGAGTGATGGGAGGTGACTGTGCCACCATGATACATGGGTTCTAGTATTAACTAATAGTTACTGAGGGTAGGTGACTGTGTTACCATGACACATGGGTTACTAGTATTATCTATAAGTGAGTGCGGGGAGGTGAATGTGCCACAATGATGCATGGTTACTAGTATTAACTAAAAGAGAGTGAGGGGAGGTGACTGTACCATCATGATACATTGGTTCTAGTATTAAATAATAGTGAGTGAGGGGAGGTGACTGTGTCAACATGATACATGGGTTGCTAGTATTAACAAATAGTGAGTGAGGGGAAGTGACTGTGTCACCATGATACATGGGTAGCTAGTATTAACTAATAGCGAGTGAGGGGAAGTGGCTGTGCCACCATGATATAAGGGCTCTAATATTAAATAGTAGTGAGTGAGGGGAGGTGACTGTGTCAACATGATACATGTGTTGCTAGTATAAACTAATAGTGAGTGAGGGGAAGTGAATTTGTCACCATGATACATGGGTTGCTAGTATTAACTAATAGTGAGTGAGGGGAGGTAACTCTGCCACCATGATACATGGGTTCTAGTTTTAAATAATAGTGAGTGAAGGGAGGTGACATTGTCACCATGATACATGAATTCTAGTTCTAACTAATAGTGAGTGAGGGGAGGTGATTGTGCCACCATGATACATGATTTCTAGTATTAACTAATAGTGATTGAGGGGAGGAGACTGTGCCAACATGCTGCAGGGGTTCTACTATTAACTAATACTGAGTGAGGGGCGGTGTCTGTGCCACCATGATACATGGGTTCTAGCATTAACTAATAGTGAGTGAGGGGTTGTAACTGTGTCAACATGATACATGGATTGCTAGCTTTAACTAATAGTGAGTGAGGGGAGGTGACTGTGCCATCATGATACATGGGTTCTAGCATTAACTGATAGTCAGTGAGGGGAGGTGACTGTGCCACCATGATACATGAGTTATTGTATTAACTAATAGTGAGTGAGCGGAGGTAACTATGCCAGCATGATAATGGGTTCAAGTATTAACTAATAGTGAATCAGTGGAGGTGACTGTGTCAAAATGATACATGGGGTGCTAGTATTAACTAGTAGTGAGTGAGGGGAGGTGACCGTGCCACCTTGATACATGGGCTCTTATATTAACTAATAGTGAGTGAGGTGAGGTGACTGTGCCACCATTATTCTTAGGTTCTAGTATTAACTAATAGTATGTGAAGGGAAGTGACTGTGCCACCATGATACATGGGTTGTAGTATTAACTAATAGTGGGTGAGGGGAGGTGACTGTGCCACCATGATACTTGGGTTGTAGTATTAACTAATAGTGAGTGAGGGGAGGTGACTATGTCACCATGATACAGGGGTTGCAAGTATTAACTAACAGTGAGTGAGGGGAAGTGACTGTATCACTATTATACATGGGTTTTAGTATTAACTAATAGTGAGTGAGGGGAGGTAACTGTGCCACCATGATACATGCCTTCTATTATTAAATAGTTGTGAATGAGGGCAGGCGACTGTGTCAATATGATACATGGGTTGCTAGTATTAACTAATAGTGAGTGAGGGAAAGTGACTGTGTCACCATGATACATGGGTTGCTAGTATTAACTAATAGTGAAGGGAGGTGACTGTGCCACCATGATACATGGGTTCTAGTATTAACTAATAGTGAGTGAGCGTAGGTGACTGTGCCAACATGATACATGGATTTTAATATTAACTAACAGTGAGTGATGTGAGGTGACTGTGCCACCATGATACATGAGTTCTAGTATTAACTAATACTGAGTGAGGGGAGGTGACTGTGCCACCATGATACATGGGTTCTAGTATTAAGTAATAGTGAGTGAAATGAGGTGACTGTGACACCATGATTCATGGGCTCTGTTATTAACTAATAGTGAGGGGTCGGTGACTGTACCACCATGATACATTGGATGTAGCATTAACTAATAGTGAGTGAGGGGAGGTAACTGTGTCAACATGATACATGACTTGTTAGTATTAACTAACAGTGAGTGAGGGGAGCTGACTGTCCCACCATGATGCATGGGTTTTAGTATTAACTAATAGCAAATGAGGGGAGGTGACAGTGCCACCATGATACATGGGTTCTACTATTAACTAATAGCCAGTGAGAGGAGGTGACTGTGCTACTATGACACATGGGTTCTAGTATTAACTAATACTGAGTGAAGGGAGATGACTGTGCCACTATTATACATGGGTTCAAGTATTAACTAATAGTGAGTGAGGAGAGGTGATTGTGCCACCTTGATACATGGGTTTTAGTATTAACTAATAGTGAGTGATGGGAAGTGACTGTGCCGCCATGATACATGGGTTCTTGTATTAACTAATAGTGAGTGGGGGCAGGTGACTGTGCCACCATAATACAAGTGTTCTAGTATTAACTAATAGTGAGTGAGGGGAGGTGACTGTTCCACCATGATTCATAGGTTCTAGTATTAACAAATAGTGAGTGAGGGGAGGTGACTGTGTCACCATGATTCATGGGTTCTAGTATTAAATGATAGTGAGTGAGGGGAGGTGATTGTGTCAACATGATACATGTGTTGCTAGTATTAACTAATAGTGAGTGAGGGGAAGTGACTGTATCACCATGATACATGGTAGCTACTATTAACTAATAGTGAGTCAGGGGAGGTGACTGTGCCACCCTGATACATGGGTTTTAGAATTAACTAATAGTGAGTGAGGGGAGGTGAATGTGCCACCATGATTTATGGCTTCTGGAATTAGCTAATTGTGAGTGAGTGGAGGTGACTGTGCCACCATGATACATGGCTTCTGGTTATAACAAATAGTGTGCAAACGGAGGTGACTGTGCCACCATCATACATGGGTCCTAGTATTAACTAATAGTGAGTGATGGGAGGTGACTGTGCCACCATGATACATGGGTTCTAGTATTAACTAATAGTTACTGAGGGTAGGTGACTGTGTCACCATGACACATGGGTTACTAGTATTATCTATAAGTGATTGAGGGGGAGGTGACTGTGCCACAATGATGCATGGTTACTAGTATTAACTAATAGAGAGTGAGGGGAGGTGACTGTATCATCATGATACATTGGTTCTAGTATTAACTAATAGTGAGTGAGGGGAGGTGACTTTGCCACCATGATACATGGGTTCTAGTACTAACTTTGAGTGAGTGCGGGGAGGTGACTGTGCCACCTTGAATTATAGGTTCTAGTATTAATTAATAGTGAGGTGAGGTGACTGTGCCACCATGATACATGGTTTCTAGTTTTAACTAATAGTGAGTGAGAGGAGGTGACTGTGCCACCATGATACATGGGTTCTAGTACTAACTTTTACTGAGTGCGGGGGGGGTGACTGTGCCACCATGATTCATAGGTTCTTGTATTAATTAATAGTGAGTGAGGTGAGGTGATTGTGCCACCATGATACATGGTTTCTAGTATTTACTAACAGTGAGTGAGGGGATGTGACTGTGTCACCAGGATACATGGGTTGCTAGTATTAATTAATAGTGAGTGAGGGGAGGTGACTATGCCACCATGATACATGAGTTTTAGTATTGAGTAATAGTGATTGAAGGTAGGTGACTGTGTCACCATGATACATGGGTTCTAGTATTAACTAATAGTGAGTTAGCGGAGGTGACTGTGCCAGCATAATACATTGGTTCTGATATCAACTAATAATGAGTGAGGGGTGGTGACTGTGCCACCATGATACATGGGTTCTGGTATTAAATTGTAGTGAGAGAGGGGAGGTGACTGTTTCAACATGATACATGGGTTGCTAGTATAAACTAATAGTGAGTGAGAGGAAGTGAATGTGTCACCATGATACATGGTTTGCTAGTGTAAACTAATAGTGAGTGAGGGGAGGTGACTCTTCCACCATGATGCATGAGTTTTAGTATTAACTAATACTGAGTGAGGGGAGGTGACTGTGCCACCATGTTACATGAGTTCTAGTATTAACTAATATTGATTGAGGGGAGGTGACTGTGCCACGTTGATATGTGGTTTCTCGTATAAACTAATAGTGATTGAGGTGAAGAGACTGTGCCACCTTGCTACAGTTGTTCTATCATTAACTAATAGTGAGTGAGGGGTGGTGACTGTGCCACCATGATACATGGGTTTTAGCATTAACTAATAGTGAGTGAGGGGTGGTAACTGTGTCAACATGATACATGGCTTGCTAGCTTTAACTAATAGTGAGTGAGGGGATGTGACTGTGTCACCATGATACATGGGTTGCTAGTATTAACTAATAGTGAGTGAGAGGATTTGACTGTGCAATCATGATACATGAGTTCTAGCATTAAATAATACTGAGTGAGGGGAGGTGACTGTGCCAACATGATACATGGGTTCTACTATTAACTTATAGTAAGTGAGGGGAGGTAACTGTGCCATCCTGATACATGGGTTCTAGTATTAACTAATAGCGAGTGATGGGAGGTGACTGTCCCACCATGATACATGGGTTCAAGTATTAGTTAATAGTGAGGGGAGGTGACTCTGCCACCATGATACATGGGTTCTAGTACTAACTATGAGTGTGTGGAGGTGATTGTGCCACAATGATTCATAGGTTCTAGTATTAACTAATAGTGATTAAAGGGAGGTGACTGTGCCACCATGATACGTGGGTTCTAGTATTAATAGTGAGTGAGATGAAGTGACTGTGCCACCATGATGCATGGGTTCTAGTATTAACTAATAGTGTGTGAGGGGAGGTGACTGTGTCACCAGGATACATGGGCTGCTAGTATTATCTAATAGAGAGTGAGGGGAGGTGACTGTACCATCATGATACATTGGTTCTAGTTTTAGCTAGTAGTGAGTGAGAGGAGGTGACTGTGCCACCATGATTCATAGGTTCTAGTATTAATTAATAGTGAGTGAGGTGAGGTGACTGTGCTGCCATGATACATGGTTTCTAGTATTTACTAACAGTGAGTGAGGGGAGGTGACTGTGTCACCAGGATACATGGGTTGCTAGTATTAATTAATAGTGAGTGAGGGGAGGTGACTATGCCACCATGATACATGAGTTTAAGTATTAACTAATAGTGAGTGAAGGTAGGTGACTGTGCCACCATGATACATGGGTTCTAGTACTAACTATGAGTGAGTGCGTGGAGGTGATTGTGCCACGATGATTCATAGGTTCTAGTATTAACTAATAGTGATTAAAGGGAGGTGACTGTACCACCATGATACAATGGTTCCAGTATTAATAGTGAGTGAGATGAAGTGACTGTGCCACCATGATACATGGGTTCTAGTATTAACTAATAGTGTGTGAGGGGAGGTGACTGTGTCACCAGGATTCATGGGTTGCTAGTATTAACTAATATAGAGTGATGGGAGGTGACTGTAACACCATGATACATGGGTTCTAGTATTAACTAATAGTGAGTGAGGGGAGGGGACTGTGCCACCATGATACATCGATTCGAGTATTAACTAATAGTAAGTGAGCGGAGGTGACTGCGCCACCTTGATACATGGGTTTTAGTATTAACTAATAGTGAGTGAGGGGAAGTGACTGTGCCGCCATGATACATGGGTTTTAGTATTAACTAATAGTGAGTGGGGGCAGGTGACTGTGCCACCATAATACAGGTGTTCTAGCATTAACTAATAGTGAGTGAGGGGTGGTAACTGTGTCAACATGATACATGGCTTGCTAGCTTTAACTAATAGTGAGTGAGGGGATGTGACTGTGTCACCATGATACATGGGTTGCTAGTATTAACTAATAGTGAGTGAGAGGATTTGACTGTGCAATCATGATACATGAGTTCTAGCATTAAATAATACTGAGTGAGGGGAGGTGACTGTGCCAACATGATACATGGGTTCTACTATTAACTTATAGTAAGTGAGGGGAGGTAACTGTGCCATCCTGATACATGGGTTCTAGTATTAACTAATAGCGAGTGATGGGAGGTGACTGTCCCACCATGATACATGGGTTCAAGTATTAGTTAATAGTGAGGGGAGGTGACTCTGCCACCATGATACATGGGTTCTAGTACTAACTATGAGTGAGTGTGTGGAGGTGATTGTGCCACAATGATTCATAGGTTCTAGTATTAACTAATAGTGATTAAAGGGAGGTGACTGTGCCACCATGATACGTGGGTTCTAGTATTAATAGTGAGTGAGATGAAGTGACTGTGCCACCATGATGCATGGGTTCTAGTATTAACTAATAGTGTGTGAGGGGAGGTGACTGTGTCACCAGGATACATGGGCTGCTAGTATTATCTAATAGAGAGTGAGGGGAGGTGACTGTACCATCATGATACATTGGTTCTAGTTTTAGCTAGTAGTGAGTGAGAGGAGGTGACTGTGCCACCATGATTCATAGGTTCTAGTATTAATTAATAGTGAGTGAGGTGAGGTGACTGTGCTGCCATGATACATGGTTTCTAGTATTTACTAACAGTGAGTGAGGGGAGGTGACTGTGTCACCAGGATACATGGGTTGCTAGTATTAATTAATAGTGAGTGAGGGAGGTGACTATGCCACCATGATACATGAGTTTAAGTATTAACTAATAGTGAGTGAAGGTAGGTGACTGTGCCACCATGATACATGGGTTCTAGTACTAACTATGAGTGAGTGGAGGTGATTGTGCCACGATGATTCATAGGTTCTAGTATTAACTAATAGTGATTAAAGGGAGGTGACTGTACCACCATGATACAATGGTTCCAGTATTAATAGTGAGTGAGATGAAGTGACTGTGCCACCATGATACATGGGTTCTAGTATTAACTAATAGTGTGTGAGGGAGGTGACTGTGTCACCAGGATTCATGGGTTGCTAGTATTAACTAATATAGAGTGATGGGAGGTGACTGTAACACCATGATACATGGGTTCTAGTATTAACTAATAGTGAGTGAGGGGAGGGGACTGTGCCACCATGATACATCGATTCGAGTATTAACTAATAGTAAGTGAGCGGAGGTGACTGCGCCACCTTGATACATGGGTTTTAGTATTAACTAATAGTGAGTGAGGGGAAGTGACTGTGCCGCCATGATACATGGGTTTTAGTATTAACTAATAGTGAGTGGGGGCAGGTGACTGTGCCACCATAATACAGGTGTTCTAGTATTAACTAATAGTGAGTGAGGGGAGGTGACTGTGCCACCATGATGCAAAGGTTCTAGTATGAGCGAGTGTGACTGCGCCACCTTGATACATGGGTTTTAGTATTAACTAATAGTGAGTGAGGGGAAGTGACTGTGCCGCCATGATACATGGGTTCTAGTATTAACTAATAGTGAGTGGGGGCAGGTGACTGTGCCACCATAATACAGGTGTTCTAGTATTAACTAATAGTGCGTGAAGGGAGGTGACTGTGCCTCCATGATGCATAGGTTCTAGTATTAACAAATAGTGAGTTAGGGGAGGTGACTGTGCCACCATGATACATGGGTTCTAGTATTAAATAATAGTGAGTGAGGGGAGGTGATTGTGTCAACATGATACATGTGTTGCTAGTATTAACTAATAGTGAGTGAGGGGAGGTGACTCTGCCACCCTGATACATGGGTTTTAGAATTAACTAGTAGTGAGTGAGGGAGGTGAATGTGCCACCATGATATATGGGTTCTAGAATTAGCTAATAGTGAGTGAGGGGAGGTGACTGTGCCACCATGATACATGGCTTCTGGTCATAACAAATAGTGAGCAAATGGAGGTGACTGTGCCACCATGATACATGGGTTCTATTATTAATTAATAGTGAGTGATGGGAGGTGGCTGTGCCACCATGATACATGAGTTCTAGTATTATCTAATAGTTACTGAGGATAGGTGACTGTCACCAAGAAACATGGGTTACTAGTATTATCTATAAGTGAGTGAGAGGAGGTGACTGTGCCACAATGATGCATTGGTACTAGTATTAACTAATAGAGAGTGAGGGGAGGTGACTGTACCATCATGATACATTGGTTCTAGTATTAACTAATAATGAGTGAGGGGAGGTGACTTTGCCACCATGATACATGGGTTCTAGTTTTAACTAATAGTGAGCGAGAGGAGGTGACTGTGCCACCATGATACATGGGTTCTACTACTAACTTTGAGTGAGTGCGGGGAGGTGACTGTGCCACCATGATTCATAGGTTCTAGTATTAATTAATAGTGAGTGAGGTGAGGTGACTGTGCCACCATGATACATGGTTTCTAGTATTTACTAGCAGTGAGTGAGGGGAGGTGACTGTGTCACCAGGATACATGGGTTGCTAGTATTAATTAATAGTGAGTGAGGGGAGGTGACTATGCCACCATGATACATGAGTTTTAGTATTAACTAATAGTGAGTGAAGGTAGGTGACTGTGCCACCATTATACATGGGTTCTAGTGTTAACTAATAGTGAGTTAGCAGAGGTGACTGTGCCAGCATAATACATTGGTTCTGATATCAACTAATAATGAGTGAGGGGTGGTGACTGTGCCACCATGATACATGGGTTCTGGTATTAAATAGTAATGAGTGAGGGGAGGTGACTGTGCCACCATGATACATGAGTTCTAGTATTAACTAATATTGATTGAGATGAGGTGACTGTGCCACGTTGATAAGTGGTTTCTCGTATAACTAATAGTGATTGAGGGGAAGAGACTGTGCCACCTTGCTACAGTTGTTCTATCATTAACTAATAGTGAGTGAAGGGTGATGACTGTGCCACCATGCTACAGGTGTTCTATTCTTAACTAATAGTGAGTGAGGGGCGCTGACTGTGCCACCATGATACATGGGTTCTAGTATTAACTAATAGTGAGTGCGGGGAGTTGACTGTGCAATCATGATACATGGTTTCTAGTATTAACTAATACTGAGTGAGGGGAGGTGACTGTGCCACCATGATACATGGGTTCTAGTATTAACTAATAGTGAGTGAAGGGAGGTAACTGTGCCACCATGATACATGAGTTCTAGTATTAGCTAATAGCGAGTGATGGGAGGTGACGGTGGCGCCATAATACAGGGGTTCTGGTATTAATTAATAGTGCATGAGAGGTGGTGACTGTGCCACCATGATTCATGGATTCTAGTATTAACTAATATTGATTGAAGGGAGGTGATTGTGCCACCATGATACATGGGTTCTAGTATTAACTAATAGTGAGTGAGGTGAGGTGACTGTGCCACCATGATACATGGGTTCTAGTATTGAGTAATAGTGAGTGAGAGGAGGTGACTGTGCCAGCATGATACATTGATTCTAATATTAAATAATAGTGAGTGAGAGGAGGTGACTGTGTCACCATGATATATGGTGTCTAGTATTAAATAGTAGTGAGTGAGGGGAGGTGACTGTGTCAACATGATACACGGGTTGCTTGTATAAACTAATAGTGAGTGAGGGGAGGAGACACTGCCACCATGATGCGTGAGTTCTGTTATTAACTAATACTGAGTGAGTGGAGGTGACTGTGCCACCATGATACATGGGTTCAAGTATTAACTAATAGTGATTGAGGGGAGGTGACTGTGCCACCATGATACATGGTTTCTAGTATTAACTAGTAGTGATTGAGGGGAGGTGACTGTGTCGCCATATTACATGGGTTCTATTATTAACTAATAGTGAGTGAGGTGCGGTGACTGTGCCACCATTATACATGGGTTCTAGCATTAACTAATAGTGAGTGAGGGGTAGTTACTGTGTCAACATGATACATGGCTTGCTAGCTTTAACTAATAGTGAGTGAGGGGAGGTGACTGTGTCACCATGATACAAGGTGTTGCTAGTATTAACTAATAGTGAGTGAGGGGAGGTGACTTTGCCATCATGATACATGGGTTCTAGCATTAACTAATAGTGAGTTAGGGGAGGTGACTGCACCACCATCATACATGAGTTCTAGTATTATCTAATAGTGAATGAGGGGAGGTAACTGTTCCACCATTACACATGGGTTCTAGTATTAAGTAATAGCGAGAGATGGGAGGTGACTGTCACCATGATGCTTGGTTTGCTAGTATAAATTAATAGTGAGTGAGGGGAGGTGACTGTACCACCATGATACATGGGTTCTAGCATTAACTAATAGTGAATGAGGACAGATGACTGTGCCACCATGATACATGGGTTCTAGTATTATCTAATAGTTAGTGGGGGAAGGTGACTGTGCCACCATAATACAAGGGTTCTAGTATTAACTAATAGTGAGTGAGGGGAGGTGACTGCGGCACCATGATAAATGGGTTTTAGTATTAACTAATAGTGAATGAGGATAGATGACTGTGCCACCATGATACTTGGGTTCTAGGATTAAATAGTTTGTTGGGGGAGGTGAGTGTGCCACCATAATACAGGGGTTCTAGTATTAACTAATAGTGAGTGAGGGGAGGTGACTATGCCACCATGATGAATGGGTTGTAGTATAAACTAATAGTGAGTGAAGGGAGGTGACTGTGTCACCATGATGCTTGGGTTGCTAGTATAAATTAATAGTGAGTGAGGGGAGGTGACTGTACCACCATGATACATGGGTCTAGCATTAACTAATAGTGGGTGAGGGGAGGTGACTGTGCCACCATGATACATGGGTTCTAAATTTAACTGATAGTGAGTGAGCGGAGGTGACTGTGACACCATGATGCTTGGGTTGCTAGTATAAATTAATAGTGAGTGAGAGGAGGTGACTGTACCCCCATGATACATGGGTTCTAGCATTAACTAATAGTGAGTGAGTGGAGGTGACTGTGCCACCATGATACATGGGTTCCAGATTTAACTAATAGTGAGTGAGCGGCGGTGACTGTGCCACCATGATACATGAGTTCTAGTATTAACTAGTAGTGAATGAGGGGTGGTGACTGTGCCACCATGATACATGAGTTCTAGTATTAACTAATAGTGAGTGAGGGGAGGTGACTGTGCCACCCTGATACATGGGTTTTAGAATTAACTAGTAGTGAGTGATTGAGGTGAATGTGCCACCATGATATATGGGTTCTAGAATTAGCTAATAGTGAGTGAGGGGAGGTGACTGTGCCACCATGATACATGGCTTCTGGTCATAACAAATAGTGAGCAAATGGAGGTGACTGTGCCACCATGATACATGGGTTCTATTATTAATTAATAGTGAGTGATGGGAGGTGACTGTGCCACCATGATACATGAGTTCTAGTATTATCTAATAGTTACTGTGGGTAGGTGACTGTCACCATGATACATGGGTTACTAGTATTATCTATAAGTGAGTGAGCGGAGGTGACTGTGCCACAATGATGCATTGGTACTAGTATTAACTAATAGAGAGTGAGGGGAGGTGACTGTACCATCATGATACATTGGTTCTAGTATTAACTAATAATGAGTGAGGGGAGGTGACTTTGCTACCATGATACATGGGTTCTAGTTTTAACTAATAGTGAGCGAGAGGAGGTGACTGTGCCACCATGATACATGGGTTCTAGTACTAACTTTGAGTGAGTGCGGGGAGGTGACTGTGCCACCATGATTCATAGGTTCTAGTATTAATTAATAGTGAGTGAGGTGAGGTGACTGTGCCACCATGATACATGGTTTCTAGTATTTACTAGCAGTGAGTGAGGGGAGGTGACTGTGTCACCAGGATACATGGGTTGCTAGTATTAATTAATAGTGAGTGAGGGGAGGTGACTATGCCACCATGATACATGAGTTTTAGTATTAAGTAATAGTGAGTGAAGGTAGGTGACTGTGCCACCATTATACATGGGTTCTAGTATTAACTAATAGTGAGTGAGGGGCGGTGACTCTGACACCATGATACATGGGTTCTAGTATTAACTAATAGTGAGTTAGCGGAGGTGACTGTGCCAGCATAATACATTGGTTCTGATATCAACTAATAATGAGTGAGGGGTGGTGACTGTGCCACCATGATACATGGGTTCTGGTATTAAATAGTAATGAGTGAGGGGAGGTGACTGTGCCACCATGATACATGAGTTCTAGTATTAACTAATATTGATTGAGGTGAGGTGACTGTGCCACATTGATAAGTGGTTTCTCGTATAACTAACAGTGATTGAAGGGAAGAGACTGTGCCACCTTGCTACAGTTGTTCTATCATTAACTAATAGTGAGTGAAGGGTGATGACTGTGCCACCATGCTACAGGTGTTCTATTCTTAACTAATAGTGAGTGAGGGGCGCTGACTGTGCCACCATGATACATGGGTTCTAGCATTAACTAATAGTGAGTGCGGGGAGTTGACTGTGCAATCATGATACATGGGTTCTAGTATTAACTAATACTGAGTGACGGGAGGTGACTGTGCCACCATGATACATGGGTTCTAGTATTAACTAATAGTGAGTGAGGGGAGGTAACTGTGCCACCATGATACATGGGTTCTAGTATTAGCTAATAGCGAGTGATAGGAGGTGACGGTGGCACCATAATACAGGGGTTCTGGTATTAATTAATAGTGCATGAGAGGTGGTGACTGTGCCACCATGATTCATGGGTTCTAGTATTAACTAATAGTGATTGAAGGGAGGTGATTGTGCCACCGTGATTGAAGGGAGGTGATTGTGCCACCATGATACATGGGTTCTAGTATTAACTAATAGTGAGTGAGGTGAGGTGACTGTGCCACCATGATACATGGGTTCTAGTATTGAGTAATAGTGAGTTAGAGGAGGTGACTGTGCCAGCATGATACATTGATTCTAATATTAACTAATAGTGAGTGAGAGTAGGTGACTGTGCCACCGTGATATATGGTGTCTAGTATTAAATAGTAGTGAGTGAGGGGAGGTGACTGTGTCAACATGATACACGGGTTGCTTGTATAAACTAATAGTGAGTGAGGGGAGGAGACACTGCCACCATGATGCGTGAGTTCTATTATTAACTAATACTGAGTGAGTGGAGGTGACTGTGCCACCATGATACATGGGTTCAAGTTTTAACTAATAGTGATTGAGGGGAGGTGACTGTGCCACCATGATACATGGTTTCTAGTATTAACTAATAGTGAGTGAGGTGCGGTGACTGTGCCACCATTATACATGGGTTCTAGCATTAACTAATAGTGAGTTAGGGGTAGTTACTGTGTCAACATGATACATGGCTTGCTAGCTTTAACTAATAGTGAGTGAGGGGAGGTGACTGTGTCACCATGATACAAGGTGTTGCTAGTATTAACTAATAGTGTGTGCGGGGAGGTGACTTTGCCATCATGATACATGGGTTCTAGCATTAACTAATAGTGAGTGAGGGGAGGTGACTGCACCACCATCATACATGAGTTCTAGTATTATCTAATAGTGAATGAGGGGAGGTAACTTTTCCACCATTACGCATGGGTTCTAGTATTAAGTAATAGCAAGTGATGGGAGGTGACTGTCACCATGATACATGGGTTCTAGCATTAACTAATAGTGAATGAGGATAGATGACTGTGCCACCATGATACTTGGGTTCTAGGATTAAATAGTTTGTTGGGGGAGGTGAGTGTGCCACCATAATACAGGGGTTCTAGTATTAACTAATAGTGAGTGAGGGGAGGTGACTATGCCACCACGATGAATGGGTTGTAGTATAAACTAATAGTGAGTGAAGGGAGGTGACTGTGTCACCATGATGCTTGGGTTGCTAATATAAATTAATAGTGAGTGAGGGGAGGTGACTGTACCACCATGATACATGGGTTCTAGCATTAACTAATAGTGAGTGAGGGGAGGTGACTGTGCCACCATGATACATGGATTCTAGATTTAACTGATAGTGAGTGAGCGGAGGTGACTGTGACACCATGATGATTGGGTTGCTAGTATAACTTAATAGTGAGTGAGAGGAGGTGACTGTACCCCCATGATACATGGGTTCTAGCATTCACTAATAGTGAGTGAGTGGAGGTGACTGTGCCACCATGATACATGGGTTCCAGATTTAACTAATAGTGAGTGAGCGGAGATGACTGTGCCATCATGATACATGAGTTCTAGTATTAACTAATAGTGAATGAGGGGTGGTGGCTGTGTCACCATGATACATGGCTTGCTAGTATTAATTAATAGTGAGTTAGGGGAGGTGACTGTGCCACCATGTTTCATTGTTTCTAGAGTTAAATAATAATGAGCGTGTGGAGGTGACTATGCCACCATGATACATTTTTTTTAGTATTTACTAACTGTGAGTGAGGGGAGGTGACTGTGCCAGCATGATACATGGGTTCTAGTATTAACTAATAGTAAGTGGGGGGCGGTGACTGTGCCACAATGATATAAGGGTTTCTAGTATTAACTAATAGTTAGTGAGGGGAGGTAACTCTGCCACTGTGATACATGGGTTCTAGTATTAACTAATAGTGAATGAGGGGAGGTGACTGTGCCACTATGATACATGGGTACTAGTTTTAAATGATAGTTAGTGATGGGTTGTGACTGTACCACCATGATACGTGTGTTCTGCTATTAACTAATAGTGAGTGAGAGGAGGTGACTGTGCCACCATGATACATGAGTTTTAGTATTAACTAATAGTGAGTGAGGGAAGGTGACTGTAACACCATGATACATGGGTTCTAGTATTAACTAATAGTGAGTGAGGGGAGGTGACTGTGCCACCATGATACATAGCTTCTAGTGTTAACTAATAGTGAGTGAGTGGAGGTAACTGTGCCAGCATAATACATTGGTTCTAATATTAACTAATAGTGAGTGAGGGGAGGTGACTGTGTCAACATGATACATGTGTTGCTAGTATAAACTAATAGTGAGTGAGGGGAGGTGACTGTTCCACCATGATGCACGAGTTTTAGTATTAATTAATACTGAGTGAGGGGAGGTGACTGTGCCACCATGATACATGGGTTCTTGTATTAACTAGTAGTGATTGAGGGGAGATGACTGTGCCACCTTGATACATGGTTTCTAGTATTAACTAATAGTGATTGAGAGGAGGAGACTGTGCCACCATGCTACAGGTGTTCTATTATTAACTAATAGTGAGTGAGGGGTACTGACTGTGCCACCATCATACATGGGTTCTAGCTTTAACTAATAATGAGTGAGGGGTGGTAACTGTGTCAACATGATACTTGGCTTGCTAGCTTTAACTAATAGTGAGTGAGGGGAGGTGACTGTGCCACCATGATACATGGGTTCTAGTATTAACTAATAGTGAGTGAGGGGAGGTATCTGTGCCACCATGATGCATGGGTTCTAGTATTAGCTAATAGCGAGTGATGGGAGGTGATGGTGGCACCATAATACATGGGTTTTAGTATTAATTAATAGTGCATGAGAGGTGGTGACTGTGCCACCATGATTCATGGGTTCTAGTATTAACTAATAGTTATTGAAGGGAGGTGATTGTGCCACCATGATACATGGGTTCTAGTATTAACTAATAGTGAGTGAGGTGAGGTGACTGTGCCACCACGATACATGGGTTCTAGTATTGAGTAATAGTGACTGAGAGGAGGTGACTGTGCCAGCATGATACATTGATTCTAATATTAACTAATAGTGAGTGAGAGGAGGTGACTGTGTCACCATGATACATGGTTTGCTAGTATAAACTAATAGTGAGTGAGGGGAGGAGACTCTGCCACCATGATGCATGAGTTCTATTATTAACTAATACTGAGTAAGGGGAGGTGACTGTGCCACCATGATACGTGGTTTCTAGTATTAACTAGTAGTGATTGAGGGGAGGTGACTGTTTCACCATGTTACAGGGGTTCTATTATTAACTAATAGTGAGTGAGGTGTGGTGACTGTGCCACCATTATACATGGGTTCTAGCATTAACTAATAGTGAGTGAGGGGTGGTTACTGTGTCAACATGATACATGGCTTGCTAGCTTTAACTAATAGTGAGTGAGGGGAGCTGACTGTGTCACCATGATACAAGGTGTTGCTAGTATTAACTAATAGTGAGTGAGGGGAGGTGACTGTGCCATAATGATACATGGGTTTTAGCATTAACTAATAATGAGTGAGGGGAGGTGACTGCACCACCATCATATATGAGTTCTAGTATTAACTAATAGTGAATGAGGGGAGGTAACTGTTCCACCATTACACATGGGTTCTAGTATTAAGTAATAGCGAGTGATGGGAGGTGACTGTGTCACCATTATGCTTGGTTTGCTAGTATAAATTTATAGTGAGTGAGGGGAGGTGACTGTACCACCATGATACATGGGTTCTAGCATTAACTAATAGTGAATAAGGACAGATGACTGTGCAACCATGTTACATGGGTTCTTGTATTATCTAATAGTTAGTGGAGGAGGTGACTGTGCCACCATAATACAAGGGTTCTAGTATTAACTAATAGTGAGTGAGGGGAGGTGACTGTGGCACCATGATAAATGGGTTCTAGTATTAACTAATAGTGAATGAGGATAGATGACTGTGCCACCATGATACTTGGGTTCTAGGATTAACTAATAGTTTGTTGGGGGAGGTGACTGTGCCACCATAATACAGGGCTTCTAGTATTAACTAATAGTGAGTGAGGGGAGGTGACTGTGCCACCATGATGAATGGGTTGTAGTATAAACTAATAGTGAGTGAAGGGAGGTGACTGTGTCACCATGATGCTTGGGTTGCTAGTATAAATTAATAGTGCGTGAGGGCAGGTGACTGTACCACCATGATACATGAGTTCTAGCATTAACTAATAGTGAGTGAGGGGAAATGACTGTGCCACCATGATACATGGGTTCTAGATTTAATTAATAGTGAGTGAGCGGAGGTGACTGTGCCACCATGATGCTTGGGTTTCTAGTATAAATTAATAGTGAGTAAGAGGAGGTGACTGTACCACCATGATACATGGGTTCTAGCATTAACTAAAAGTGAGAGAGGGGCGGTGACTGTGCCACCATGATACATGGGTTCCAGATTTAACTAATAGTGAGTGAGCGGAGGTGACTGTGCCACCATGATACATGAGTTCTAGTATTAACTAATAGTGAGTGAGGGGTGGTGACTGTGTCACCATGATACATGGGTTGCTAGTATTAATTAATAGTGAGTTAGGGGAGGTGACTGTGCCACCATATTTCATTGTTTCTAGTATTAAATAATAATGAGTGAGGGGAGGTGACTATGCCACCATGATACATGTTTTTTAGTATTAACTAACTGTGAGTGAGGGGAGGTGACTGTGCCAGCATGATACATGTATTCTAGTATTAACTAATAGTGAGTGGGGGGCGGTGACTGTGCCACAATGATATATGGGTTGCTAGTATTAACTAATAGTTAGTGAGGGGAGGTGACTCTGCCACCGTGATACATGGCTTCTAGTATTAACTAATAGTGAATAAGGGGAGGTGACTGTGCCACTATGATACATGGGTACTAGTTTTAAATGATAGTTAGTGATGGGTTGTGACTGTACCACCATGATACGTGTGCTCTAGTATTAACTAATAATGAGTGAGAGGAGGTGACTGTGCCACCATGATACATGGGTTCTAGTATTCCTAATTGTGAACGAGTGGAGGTGACTGTACCACCATGATGCAGGTGTTCTAGTATTAACTAATAGTGGGTGAGGGGAGGTGACGGTGCCACCATGATGCATAGGTTCTAGTATTAACTAATAATGAGTGAGGGGAGGTGACTTTGCCACCATGATACATGGGTTCTAGTTTTAACTAATAGTGAGCGAGAGGAGGTGACTGTGCCACCATGATACATGGGTTCTAGTACTAACTTTGAGTGAGTGCGGGGAGGTGACTGTGCCACCATGATTCATAGGTTCTAGTATTAATTAATAGTGAGTGAGGTGAGGTGACTGTGCCACCATGATACATGGTTTCTAGTATTAACTAATACTGAGTAAGGGGAGGTGACTGTGCCACCATGATACGTGGTTTCTAGTATTAACTAGTAGTGATTGAGGGGAGGTGACTGTTTCACCATGTTACAGGGGTTCTATTATTAACTAATAGTGAGTGAGGTGTGGTGACTGTGCCACCATTATACATGGGTTCTAGCATTAACTAATAGTGAGTGAGGGGTGGTTACTGTGTCAACATGATACATGGCTTGCTAGCTTTAACTAATAGTGAGTGAGGGGAGCTGACTGTGTCACCATGATACAAGGTGTTGCTAGTATTAACTAATAGTGAGTGAGGGGAGGTGACTGTGCCATAATGATACATGGGTTTTAGCATTAACTAATAATGAGTGAGGGGAGGTGACTGCACCACCATCATACATGAGTTCTAGTATTAACTAATAGTGAATGAGGGGAGGTAACTGTTCCACCATTACACATGGGTTCTAGTATTAAGTAATAGCGAGTGATGGGAGGTGACTGTGTCACCATTATGCTTGGTTTGCTAGTATAAATTAATAGTGAGTGAGGGGAGGTGACTGTACCACCATGATACATGGGTTCTAGCATTAACTAATAGTGAATAAGGACAGATGACTGTGCAACCATGTTACATGGGTTCTTGTATTATCTAATAGTTAGTGGAGGAGGTGACTGTGCCACCATAATACAAGGGTTCTAGTATTAACTAATAGTGAGTGAGGGGAGGTGACTGTGGCACCATGATAAATGGGTTCTAGTATTAACTAATAGTGAATGAGGATAGATGACTGTGCCACCATGATACTTGGGTTCTATGATTAACTAATAGTTTGTTGGGGGAGGTGACTGTGCCACCATAATACAGGGGTTCTAGTATTAACTAATAGTGAGTGAGGGGAGGTGACTGTGCCACCATGATGAATGGGTTGTAGTATAAACTAATAGTGAGTGAAGGGAGGTGACTGTGTCACCATGATGCTTGGGTTGCTAGTATAAATTAATAGTGCGTGAGGGCAGGTGACTGTACCACCATGATACATGAGTTCTAGCACTAACTAATAGTGAGTGAGGGGAAATGACTGTGCCACCATGATACATGGGTTCTAGATTTAATTAATAGTGAGTGAGCGGAGGTGACTGTGCCACCATGATGCTTGGGTTTCTAGTATAAATTAATAGTGAGTAAGAGGAGGTGACTGTACCACCATGATACATGGGTTCTAGCATTAACTAAAAGTGAGAGAGGGGCGGTGACTGTGCCACCATGATACATGGGTTCCAGATTTAACTAATAGTGAGTGAGCGGAGGTGACTGTGCCACCATGATACATGAGTTCTAGTATTAACTAATAGTGAGTGAGGGGTGGTGACTGTGTCACCATGATACATGGGTTGCTAGTATTAATTAATAGTGAGTTAGGGGAGGTGACTGTGCCACCATATTTCATTGTTTCTAGTATTAAATAATAATGAGTGAGGGGAGGTGACTATGCCACCATGATACATGTTTTTTAGTATTAACTAACTGTGAGTGAGGGGAGGTGACTGTGCCAGCATGATACATGTATTCTAGTATTAACTAATAGTGAGTGGGGGGCGGTGACTGTGCCACAATGATATATGGGTTTCTAGTATTAACTAATAGTTAGTGAGGGGAGGTGACTCTGCCACCGTGATACATGGCTTCTAGTATTAACTAATAGTGAATAAGGGGAGGTGACTGTGCCACTATGATACATGGGTACTAGTTTTAAATGATAGTTAGTGATGGGTTGTGACTGTACCACCATGATACGTGTGCTCTAGTATTAACTAATAATGAGTGAGAGGAGGTGACTGTGCCACCATGATACATGGGTTCTAGTATTCCTAATTGTGAACGAGTGGAGGTGACTGTACCACCATGATGCAGGTGTTCTAGTATTAACTAATAGTGGGTGAGGGGAGGTGACGGTGCCACCATGATGCATAGGTTCTAGTATTAACTAATAATGAGTGAGGGGAGGTGACTTTGCCACCATGATAAATGGGTTCTAGTTTTAACTAATAGTGAGCGAGAGGAGGTGACTGTGCCACCATGATACATGGGTTCTAGTACTAACTTTGAGTGAGTGCGGGGAGGTGACTGTGCCACCATGATTCATAGGTTCTAGTATTAATTAATAGTGAGTGAGGTGAGGTGACTGTGCCACCATGATACATGGTTTCTAGTATTTACTAACAGTGAGTGAGGGATGGTGACTGTGTCACCAGGATACATGGGTTGCTAGTATTAATTAATAGTGAGTGAGGGGAAGTGACTATGCCGCCATGATACATGAGTTTTAGTATTAACTAATAGTGAGTGAAGGTAGGTGACTGTGCCACCATGATACATGAGTTTTAGTATTAACTAATAGTGAGCGAAGGTAGGTAACTGTGCCACCATTATACATGGGTTCTAGTATTAACTAATTGTGAGTGAGGGGTGGTGACTCTGACACCATTATACATGGGTTCTAGTATTAACTAATAGTGAGTTAGCGGAGGTGACTGTGCCAGCATAATACATTGGTTCTGATATCAACTAATAATGAGTGAGGGGTGGTGACTGTGCCACCATGATACATGGGTTCTGGTATTAAATAGTAATGAGTGAGGGGAGGTGACTGTGCCACCATGATACATGAGTTCTAGTATTAACTAATATTGATTGAGGTGAGGTTACTGTGCCACGATGATAAGTGGTTTCTCGTATAACTAATAGTGATTGAGGGGAAGAGACTGTGCCACCTTGCTACAGTTGTTCTATCATTAACTAATAGTGAGTGAAGGGTGATGACTGTGCCACCTTGCTACTGTTGTTCTATCATTAACTAATAGTGCGTGAAGAGTGATGGGTTCTAGCATTAACTAATAGTGAGTGAGGGGTGGTAACTGTTTCAACCTGATACATGGCTTGCTAGCTTTAACTAATAGTGAGTGAGGGGATGTGACTGTGTCACTATGATACATGGGTTGCTAGTATTAACTAATAGTGAGTGAGGGGATTGGACTGTGCAATCACGATACATGGGTTCTAGCATTAAATAATACTGGGTGAGGGGAGGTGACTGTGTCAAAATGATACATGGTTTCTACTATTAACTAATAGTGACTGAGGGGAGGTAACTGTGCCATCATGATACATGGGTTCTAGTATTAGCTAATAGCTAGTGATGGGAGGTGACTGTTCCACCATGATACATGGGTTCTAGTATTAACTAATAGTGAGGGGAGGTGACTCTGCCACCATGATACATGGGTTCTAGTTCTAACTAATAGTTAGTGAGGGGAGGTGACTGTGCCACCATGATACATGGGTTCTAGTACTAACTATGAGTGAGTGCATGGAGGTGACTGTGCCACGATGATTCATAGGTTCTAGTATTAACTAATAGTGATTAAAGGGAGGTGACTGTGCCACCATGATACATGGGTTCTAGTATTAATAGTGAGTGAGATGAAGTGACTGTGCCACCATGATACATGGGTTCTAGTATTAATTAATAGTGAGTGAGGAAAGGTGACTGTAACACCATGATACATGGGTTCTAGTGTTAACTAATAGTGAGTGAGGGGAGGTGACTGTGCCACCATGATACATGGCTTCTAGTATTAACTAATAGTGAGTGAGCTGAGGTGACTGTGCCAGCATAATACATTGGTTCTAATATTAGCTAATAGTGAGTGAGGGGAGGTGACTGTGTCAACATGATACATGTATTGCTAGTATAAACTAATAGTGGGTGAGGGGAAGTTAATGTGTCACCATGATACATGGTTTGCTAGTATAAACTAATAGTGAGTGAGGGGAGGTGACTGTTCCACCATGATGCACGAGTTTTAGTATTAACTAATACTGAGTGAGGGGAGGTGACTGTGCCACCATGATACATGGGTTCTTGTATTAACTAGTAGTGATTGAGGGGAGATGACTGTGCCAACTTGATACATGGTTTGTAGTATTAACTAATAGTGATTGAGAGGAGGAGACTGTGCCACCATGCTACAGGTGTTCTATTATTAACTAATAGTGAGTGAGGGGCGCTGACTGTGCCACCATGATACATGGGTTCTAGCATTAACTAATAGTGAGTGCAGGGAGGTGACTGTGCAATCATGATACATGGGTTCTAGTATTAACTAATACTGAGTGAGGGGAGGTAACTGTGCCACCATGATACATGGGTTCTAGTATTAGCTAATAGCGAGTGATGGGAGGTGACAGTGGCACCATAATACAGGGGTTCTGGTATTAATTAATAGTGCATGAGAGGTGGTGACTGTGCCACCATGATTCATGGGTTCTAGTATTAACTAATAGTGATTGAAGGGAGGTGATTGTGCCAACATGATACATGGGTTCTATTATTAACTAATAGTAAGTGAGGTGAGGTGACTGTGCCAGCATGATACATTGATTCTAATTTTAACTAATAGTGAGTGAGAGGCGGTGACTGTGCCACCATGATATATGGTGTCTAGTATTAAATAGTAGTGAGTGAGGGGAGGTGACTGTGTCAACATGATACATGGGTTGCTTGTATAAACTAATAGTGAGTGAGGGGAGGAGACTCTGCCACCATGATGCATGAGTTCTATTATTAACTAATACTGAGTGAGTGCAGGTGACTGTGCCACCATGATACATGGGTTCTAGTATTAACTAATAGTGATTGAGTGGAGGTGACTGTGCCACCATGATACATGGTTTCTAGTATTAACTAGTAGTGATTGAGGGGAGGTGACTCTGCCACCATTATACATGGGTTCTAGCATTAACTAATAGTGAGTGAGAGGTAGTTACTGTGCCAACATGATACATGGCTTGCTAGCTTTAACTAATAGTGAGTGAGGAGAGGTGACTGTGTCACCATGATACAAGGTGTTGCTAGTATTAACTAATAGTGAGTGAGGGGAGGTGACTGTGCCACCATGATACATGGGTTCTAGTATTAAATAATAATGAGTGAGGTGAGGTGACTGTGTCAACATGATACATGGGTTACTAGTATTAACTAATAATGAGTGAGGGGAGGTGACTGTACCACCATGATACATGGGTTCTAGCATTAACTAATAGTGAATGAGGACAGATGACTGTGCCACCATTATACATGGGTTCTAGTATTATATAATAGTTAGTGGGGGGAGGTGACTGTGCCACCATAATACAAGGGTTATAGTATTAACTAATAGTGAGTGATGGGAGGTGACTGTGGCACCATGATAAATGGTTTGTAGTATTAACTAATAGTGAATGAGGATAGATGACTGTGCCACCATGATACTTGGGTTCTAGTATTTACTAATAGTGAGTGAGGGGAGGTGACTGTGCCACCATGATGAATGGGTTGTAGTATAAACTAATAGTGAGTGAAGGGAGGTGACTGTGTCACCATGATGCTTGGGTTGCTAGTATAAATTAATAGTGAGTGAGGGGAGGTGACTGTACCACCATGATACATGGGTTCTAGCATTAACTAATAGTGAGTGAGGGGAGGTGACTGTGCCACCATGATGCATGGGTTCTAGATTTAACTAATAGTGAGTGAGCGGAGGTGACTGTGCCACCATGATGCTTGGGTTGCTAGAATAAATTAATAGTGAGTGAGAGGAAGTTACTGTACCACCATGATACATGGGTTTTAGCATTAACTAATAGTGAGTGAGGGGAGGTGACTGTGCCACCATGTTTCATTGTTTCTAGTATTAAATAATAATGAGTGAGGGGAGGTGACTATGCCACCATGATGCATGTTTTTTAGTATTAACTAACTGTGAGTGAGGGGAAGTGACTGTGCCAGCATGATACATGGGTTCTAGTATTAACTAATAGTGAGTAGGGGGCGGTGACTGTGCCACAATGATATATGGGTTGCTAGTATTAACTAATAGTTAGTGAGGGGAGGTGACTCTGCCACCGTAATACATGGGTTCTAGTATTAACTAATAGTGAATGGGGGGAGGTGACTGTGCCACTATGATACATGGGTACTAGTTTTAAATAATAGTTAGTGATGGGTTGTGGCTGTACCACCATGATACGTGTGTTCTAGTATTAACTAATAGTGAGTGAGAGGAGGTGACTGTGCCACCATGATACATGGGTTGCTAGTATTAATTAATAGTGAGTTAGGGGAGGTGACTGTGCCACCATGTTTCATTGTTTCTAGTATTAAATAATAATGAGTGAGGGGAGGTGACTATGCCACCATGATGCATGTTTTTTAGTATTAACTAACTGTGAGTGAGGGGAGGTGACTGTGCCAGCATGATACATGGGTTCTAGTATTAACTAATAGTGAGTAGGGGGCGGTGACTGTGCCACAATGATATATGGGTTGCTAGTATTAACTAATAGTTAGTGAGATGAGGTGACTCTGCCACCGTGATACATGGGTTCTAGTATTAACTAATAGTGAATGGGGGGAGGTGACTGTGCCACTATGATACATGGGTACTAGTTTTAAATAATAGTGAGTGATGGGTTGTGGCTGTACCACTATGATACGTGTGCTCTAGTATTAACTAATAGTGAGTGAGAGGAGGTGACTGTGCCACCATGATACATGGGTTCTAGTATTACTAATAGTGAATGAGTGGAGGTGACTGTACCACCATGATACAGGTGTTCTAGTATTAACTAATAGTGGGTGAGGGGAGGTGACTGTGCCACCATGATGCATAGGTTCTATATTAACTAGTAGTGAGTGAGGGGATGTGACTGTGCCACCATAATACATGGGTTCTAGTATTAAATAATAGTGAGTGATAGGAGGTAACTGTGCCACCATGATACATGTGTTCTATTATTAAATAGTTCTGAATGAGGGCAGGTGGTATTAACTAATAGTGATTGAGGGGAAGTGACTGTATCACCATGGGGCATGGGTAGCTAGTATTAACTAATACTGAGCGAGGGGAGGTGACTATGCCACCATGATACATGGGTTCTAGTATTAACTAATAGTAATTGAGAGGAGGTGACTGTGCCTCCATGATACATGGTTTCTAGTATTAACTAATAGTGACTGAGTGGAGGAGACTGTGCCACCATGTTACAGGGGTTCTATTATTAACTAATAGTGAGTGAGGGGCGTTAACTGTGCAAAATAACTCCATGGCTAACGGAAGGTACTAAACAAAAGCTAACTGCTAGCGACACAGCATGGACTTCCTGGAAATCCACCAAATCCAGTCAAGATCATATTAGGTACAAACAATTGAGAACCAAAGCAAAAAAATTCACTAAGCTAGACAAACAAACCCACTATTTCAGCTTACAGAAAAAGCACCAAAACCAGCCACAAAAATTCTGGTCAGGTCTCAATAAACTGCTCCATCCAGGTAAATCCACTACCCCCACCTCTTCATCTACATTACATCTACCCCTTTAAAGTGTAGCAGAGGCCTTCAATAATTTCTTTACAGAAACAGTGCAATCCCTAGCTAATAACCTACCTCCCAACTCCACAAACACCACCTCAGCCCCACTTGATAATGTACCCTCATTTAAATATGATCCAACCCCCAGGGACTATATTAAATCCCTACTTAAGAAACTCAAACCCACCACCCTAGCAGCAGACTTTCTCCCTGCTGAATTTCTACAAAAGGCCGCAAACTAAATAGCATACCCTATCCCATCTTAATCAACCATACTCTCCACTAATCCTATGTCCTGTCCATCTGGAAAATCTCCCACATTATTCCACTTCACAAAGGGGGTAACTCCACAGAACTCTCAAACTATAGACCTATAGCCATTCTATCTCTCTTAGCCAAAATAATGGAAAAAAGTAGACATAAGCAAATTCTAACTCATCTTATCCAGAACAATCTCCTAGCCCCATCCCAGCATGGAGTCAGACCTGCCCATAGTACCACAACAGCACTTCCCTCCTTCTCTCACACAATAAATCAAAACCGTAATCACAACATACTCTCCTCTGCCCTCTTTCTCGACCTATTCAAAGCATTTGATATGGTGAATCACCACCTACTCCTAGACACACTCAAATCATTCAACCTAAACAACTTAGTAATCAAGTGGTTCCAATCTTACTTGTAGGGCAGACAACAAGCAGTATTATGGAAAGACAATCTATCCCCCCTACTACCAGTCACCCTTGGTGTCCCCCAAGGTTCCATATTAGGCCCCCTCCCTTTCAAAATATTCATCAATGACCTACCCAAAGTCATCCCAGAAGCAACCTGTATTCAGTATGCAGATGACTCTACCCTAATCTGTTCTGCCACCACCCCTCAGACCTACAATCCCTATCCCAGAGCACATTCAACAAAGTAGAGGTCTGGTTCAATAATCACCATCTCCTATTGAATCCCAACAAAACCAAACTTCTACTTCTCTCCCCTACCCAAAAAACCTCATCACCGAATATTACAATCTCGTCCAGTAATGGCACCATATTATCTCCAGAACCATCCACAAAACTTCTTGGTGTAATAATAGATTATTAATAGGTTATTACCTTACATTTGACACTCATATCGACAAAACCATCAAAACAGTTAACAAAAAACTAGGCTCCTTATATAGGATTAAACCATTCTTATCCCTACCAGCCAGAACAGCCATAGCTAGAACACACCTTCTCTCAACCCTACTCTATGCCTCACCTATTTTCCTAAACCTACGGAAAGCTAACCTAAACAAATTAGCTAGCTGCTACAACAATATAGCTAGATTTGCCACAGCCACAACCTACAGAACCCATCACTGTCAAAATCTTCAAATATTGGACTGGCTAGAGCTACCCAATCTACTCCAGTACAACCAACTCATAGTTATTCATAAAATCCTCTACCAACCTAACAGTACACCCATTCTGGCAAATATCATCACCCCCTACTGCAACCTATCATCCCTCTGCTCATCTAACAAGATGCAAGTTCAATCTGCCAAAGCCAACAACTCAGCTGGAGAATCACTTCTCTCCAACTCAGCTGGTAAGAAATGGAACGCACTCCCCCCAGATTGTACCACTATAGCCTCCTTACCCCAATTCAAAACATACCTAAAGAGTCACCTAAACAAGCATCGGCTATGTCCATGTCTAGACCCAGGCTAACTCGAATTACATGCAACTCTTGAAGGTAAATGATGCAATTACGAATAAACCTTCTACCTATACCCACCCTAATTATATCTACTTCTCTATAACCTTCAGAACAACTTTCACTAAATCTAACCTAACTTCCTATGCTCAAATTTACAATGCTGTGTTTCTAAATCCCTACGCTAACCATTTAAATCCCTTGTCTTTACCTCCTCTTTTGTATCCTATTATCCTACCTTTTCTAGAAATATGTCTTAAACCCTTCTACATATGGAGAACATCGATGTCTGTGCTGTGACAGAAACCTGGTTCAAGGCTCCTGAGAGCACCCCAGCACTAACAGGTTTCACCTCATATCATACGTTCCGGCCCCAAAATCCGGACAACACCAAGAAAGGAGGGGGGGTGTCCATATTCATAAAGGACACCCACACCTCAAGGTTGGTGGCAACGCACGATGCATCGGAGACCATCCAGGTGCAATTAACCATAGGCAAGACTGCTCTGCAATTTGTAGCATGTTACAGGCCACCCTCTCAAACTCAGGAACCTCACATGGCCTTCCTGAAAACATTGGAGGGGATAAATGTATCTCCAAACACCATCATACTAGGTGACTTCAACTACCCTAATATAGACTGGGAACACTACTCAAGCCCGAACACTCTAACCCAAAGATTCCTGGAGTTCATAAACTCAAATGCCATGGAACAACTAGTCACCATCCCCACAAGAGGTGAAAACATACTTGATCTCATCATCACGAACATGGGATCAAAATGTTCAACAACGGAAGTATACTCCACACTGGTGAGATCAGATCATAAACTAAGCTCGCTGGAGATCCTCATCACGCCATCACCTGAAACAAAAAAGACCACAGTGAAAAACTTCTCAAAAGCCGATTTCACACTTCTAAAAACTAGTGTGGTCTCCTTTAAGGCCCCTGAGCCAGTGGTAAACATTACTCAAACCGCTGAATCACTTACAAATGCCTTCTACCAGCACCTACAGGACTGCATGGATCAGGCAATCCCAAACAAAACTAAGACTCTCTGTACCAAAGGCAAGCGTCCAGTCTGGTGGACCCCAGCCATAAACAAGCTCTACAACAAAGGAGGAAGCTACTACAAGATAGAGCAAAATCCTTGAAAGGTAAGACACCTTTGATCATTATAAGTAAAAACTAAGAGCTCTCATAAAATCATCCAAGGCAAATTTTGAGAGAAAAATCGCCAAGGACTCTAAAGACAATCATAAGGCCTTCTTTAGCTATGTTAGAAACCTAGGAGGAAACTCCCAGATATGCTCAGAATTAGTTCAAAATGATGTGAAAATTACTGGACCTACACACATTGCTAACATACTGGCTGACAGGTTCAGTGCAAACTTCTCCCCCCTCCCCAAAAGGAGATATCTATTCCAGAGGATTGTAGCCCCAAACATCTCCAACGCCCAGGTGAGAATTGCCCTCACTAAGGCAAAAACACAGCATCCATGGGACGGATGGTGTCCCCGCTGTGTGCTTCATGAACTCAACGAGGAATTAAACCCACAGTTAGGACAGCTGTTTAATCTTAGCCTCACCTCAGGATACTGCCCAAGGAGTGGCGCACGGCAACTGTGGTCCCACTTCATAAGGGCGGTGCCTCCACAGACCCTGGAAATTACCGCCCCATTAGCTTGACAAGCCTTATCTGCAAAGCCATGGAGAGGATCATAATGGAACTCATAAATAAAGACATAGGGAACTTGCAGACTTTGGATCCAACCCAGTTTGGCTTTGTCAAAGGCAGATCCTGCCTCTTAAACTTGGTTGACTTTTGAGACAGTCACCAAGGCCATTGATGAGGAAAGGCAGTCCATACAGCCTACCTCGACCTGGCAAAGGCCTTCGACACAATACCCCACTCAGGTATCATCGAAAAACTCATCAGCTTGAATGTAAACCCATACATCACAAGATGGGTTGCAAACTGGCTAGCGACAGAACCCACAGGGTCAGAGTTGCTGGAGCCATGTCAGACTCAAAGCCTGTCACAAGTGGTGTCCCACAGGGCTCAGTCCTGGGTCCACTCTTGTTCGGCATCTACTTTTCTGAAGTACAAGCAAACACAGGAGGGTTATGGCTGACAAAGTTTGCAGATGACTGCAAACTGGCCATAGTCGAAAACACATCTGACACAGATATCCTCCAGAAGGGCCTCACAGAAACGGATAACTGGTGCCAGAGCCATGGCCTGAAGTTAAGCCAAAAATGCATAGTCATACCCTTCGGGAAAAACAAGGTTACCCCTAGCTACCATATAGGTGACAATCCACTGAGCACAGAAAAGTCATCAGGGATCTGGGGACCCAAGTTGACAGTAGTCTTCGTTTGACACTCATGTTGCTAAAGTAGTTAGGAAAACCTTCTATATCGCCCACCTGATCATGAAGGGATTCACATCTAGATCAAGGGAGGTCATCGTCCCCTGTACTCATCACTCATTAGACCTATGATTGAGTACAATGCCCGTTCGAATGTATCTGACCAGACACCTGATGCAGCTTGAAAGGCCCCAAAAGTTCCTCACCAAAAGGATAAAGGGTCTCAAAATATGTCTTATGCTGCCCGACTGAAAGAACTCCAGCTTTATTCAGTCTCATACCACTTGCTCAGAGGTGACCTGTGCCTGACATATAAGGCCATGTCAAACCCAGATTTGATGAATATGCTTCACCTCAAAATCTAGATCCTCAGAACCACAAGGGCGGGAGACTTAAACCTTGACACGGTTATAAATAGAACGTGCTGGAGGGACAGATTCATCACCCAGAGACTCCCTATGCTGTAGAACAAAATCCCGGTACATGTGAGGCAGAGCACCTCGCTGGCCTTGTTCAAGAGGAATCTTGACCAATGGATGGGAGATCGCAGATATACCCCAGGGATTACTTCAGTGTCACTGCTTGACAGAGGCACAGAAAAATGATAGGCATAGTTTTTATTCAAACTAAAGGGGTGGCGAAAGCCACATAACTATGGGCTAGGCTTATAAATGCCCTTGGGCAGATAGCCTAGTATGAACCTATGAACCTATGAACCTATGAACATCTAATTTCCAAGAACTCTCCTCTTAACTAAACATGAACTTTTTTTCACTAACCACCTTTTTTTCTCCGGGTAGTCACTCATGACATCAATCTAAGTATCATGCCATTCTATACACACAAATGCTTTGCTATGATTGCTGTACATATGTAATGCTATAAACCTACAATGATCTTAAACTTCAATGTAACCATGTATATACATAACCTCCTAGTGAAATTTTAAGATAGTACATATTTTAATGTAACCATGAATACTGACTGTCATCTTTTTGTACATGTGGAACTTTTCTCCCTGGGCCTCCGCTGAAAATGGACATGTATCAAGTCGGACCCTCCTAGTTAACAAATGTAAAATAAAATAAAATAAAAATAAAATGATACATGGGTTTTAGCATTAACTAATAGTGAACGGGGGGGGTGGTAACTGTGTCAACATGACACATGGCTTGCTAGCTTTAACTACTAGTGATTGAGGGGAGGTGACTGTGTCACCATGATACATGGGCTGCTAGTATTAACTAATAGTGAGTGAGGGGAGGTGACTGTGCCACCATGATACATGGGCTGCTAGTATTAACTAATAGTGAGTGAGGGGAGGTGACTGTGCAATCATGATACATGGATTCTAGTATTAGCTAATAGTGAGTGATGGGAGGTGACTGTGGCACCATGATACATGGGTTCTAGTATTAAATAATAGTGAATGAAGATAGATGACTGTGCCACCATGATACATGGGTCCTAGTATTAACTAATAGCGAGTGGGGGGAGGTGACTGTGCCACCATAATACAGGGGTTCTAGTTTTAATTGATAGTATGTGAGGGGAGGTGACTGTGACACCATGATTCATGGGTTCTAATATTAACTAATAGTGATTGAAGGGAGGTGACTGTGCCACCATGATACATGAGTTCTAGTATTAACTAATAGTGAGTGAGGTGAGGTGACTGTGCCACCATGATCCATGGGTTCTAGTATTAACTAATAGTGAGTGAGGGGAGGTGACTGTGTCACCAGGATACATGGGTTGCTAGTATTAACTAATACTGAGTGAGAGGAGGTGACTGTGCCAGCATGATACATTGGTTCTAATATTAACTAATAGTGAGTGAGGGGAGGTGACTGTGCCACCATGATACATGGGGTCTAGTATTAAATAGTAGTGAGAGAGGGTAGGTGAGTACGTCAACATGATACATAGGTTGCTAGTATAAACTAATAGTGAGTGAGAGGAAGTGAATGTGTCACCATGATACATGGGTTGCTAGTATAAACTAATAGTGAATGAGGGGAGGAGACTGTGCCACCATGATGCATGAGTTCTAGTATTAACTAGTAGTGATTGAAGGGAGTTGACTGTGTCACCACGATACAGGGGTTCTATTATTAACTAATAGTGAGTGAGGGGTGGTAACTGTGCCACCATGATATATGGGTTCTAGCATTAACTAATAGTCCATGAGGGGTGGTAACTGTGTCAACATGATACATGGCTTGCTAGCTTTAACTAATAGTGAGTGAGGGGAGGTGACTGTGTCACCATGATACAAGCGGTTGCTAGTATTAACTAATAGTGAGTGAGAGGAGGTGACTGTGCCATCATGATACATGGGTTCTAGCATTAACTAATAGTGAGTGAGGAGAGGTGACTGTGCCACCATGATGCATGGGTTCTAGTATTAACTAATAGTGAGTGAGGGGAGGTAACTGTTCCACCATGATACATGGGTTCTAGTATTAACTAATAGCAAGTTATGGGAGGTGACTGTGGCACCATGATACATGGGTTCTAGTATTAACTAATAGCGAATGAGGATAGATGACTGTGCCACCATGATACATGGGTTCTAGTATTAACTAATAGTGAGTGAGGGGAGATGAATGTGCCACCATGATGAATGGGTTCTAGTATAAACTAATAGTGAGTGAGAGGAGGTGACTGTGTCACCATGATGATTGCGTTGCTAGTATAAATTAGTAGTGAGTGAGGGGAGGTGACTGTACCACCATGATACATGGGTTCTAGCATTAACCAATAGTGAGTGAGGGGAGGTGACTTTGCCACCTTGATACATGGGTTCTAGATTTAACTAATAGTGAGTGAGGGGAGGTGACTGTGCCACCATGATACATGGGTTCTAGTATTAACTAATACTGAGCGAGGGGAGGTGACTGTGTTACCATGATACATGGGTTGCCAGTATTAATTAGTAGTGAGAGAAGGGAGGTGACTATTCCACCATGTTACATTGTTTCTAGTATTAACTAATAGTGAGTGAAGGGAGGTGACTATGCCACCATGATACATGGGTTTTAGTATTAACTAATAGTGAGTGAAGGGAGGTGATAGTGCCACCATGATGCATGGTTTTTAGTATTAACTAATTGTGAGTGAGGGGAGGTGACCCTGCCACCATGATACATGGGTTCTAGTATTAACTAATAGTGAGTGAAGGGAAGTGACTGTACGACCATGATTCATGGGTTCTAGTATTAAGTAATAGTAAGTGAAGAGCGGTGACTGTACCGTAATGATATATGGGTTGCTAGTACTAACTAATAGTGAGTGAGGGGAGGTGACTCCGCCACCATGATACATGGGTTTTAGTATTAACTAATAGTGAGTGAGGGGAAGTGACTGTGCCACCATGACACATGGGTTCTAGTATTACCTAATAGTGAGTGAGGGGAGGTGACTGTGCCACCATGGCAGATGGGTTCTAGTATTAACAAATAGTGAGTGAGGGGAGGTGACTGTGCCACAATGATACATGGGTTCTAGTATTAACTAATAGTGAGTGAGGGGAAGTGACTGTGCGACCATGATTCATGGGTTCTAGTATCAACTAATAGTGAGTGAGGGAAGTTGACTGTGCCACAATGATATATGGGATGCTAGTATTAACTAATAGTGAGTGAAGGGAGGTGTCTGTGTCACCATGATACATTGTATGTTGTATGAACTAATAGTGAGTGAGGGGAGGTGACTGTGGCCCCATGATACATGGGTGCTAGTATTAACTAATAGTTAGTGAGGGGAGGTGGCTATGCCACTATGATACATGGGTTCTAGTATTAACTAACAGTGAGTGAGGGCAGGTGACTGTGCCACCATGATACATGGGTTCTAGTGTTAACTAATAGAGAGTGGGGAAGGTGACTATGCCATCATGATACAGGGGTTCTAGTATTAACTTATAGTGAGTGAGGGGAGGTGACTGTGTCACCATGATACTTGGGTTGCTAGTATTAACTAATAGTGAGTGAGGGGAGGTGACTGTGCCACCATGATACATGGGTTCTAGCATTAACTAATAGTGAGTGAGGGGAGGTGACTGTACCACCATGATACATGGGTTCTAGTATTAACTAATAGTGAGTGAGTGAGTGGAGTTGACGGTGCCACCATGATACATGGTTTCTAATGTTAACTAATAGTGAGTTAGGGGAGTTGACTGTGCCACCATGATATATGGGTTCTAATATTAACTAATAGTCAGTGAGGGGAGGTGAATGTGCCACAATGATACATGGGTTCTGGTATTAACTAATAGTGTGTGAGGGGAGGTGACTGTTCCCACCATGATACATGGCTTCTAGTATTAACTAATAGTGAGTGATGGGAGGTAACTGTGCCACCATGATACATGGGTTCTAGTATTAACTAATACTGAGTGAGGGGAGGTGACTGTGCCACCATGATACATGGGTTCTAGCATTAACTAATAGTGAGTGAGGGGAGGTGACTGTACCACCATGATACATGGGTTCTAGTATTAACTAATAGTGAGTGAGTTAGGGGAGTTGACTGTGCCACCATGATATATGGGTTCTAATATTAACTAATAGTCAGTGAGGGGAGGTGAATGTGCCACAATGATACATGGGTTCTGGTATTAACTAATAGTGTGTGAGGGAGGTGACTGTTCCCACCATGATACATGGCTTCTAGTATTAACTAATAGTGAGTGATGGGAGGTAACTGTGCCACCATGATACATGGGTTCTAGTATTAACTAATACTGAGTGAGGGGAGGTGACTGTGCCACCATGATACATGGGTTCTAGCATTAACTAATAGTGAGTGAGGGGAGGTGACTGTACCACCATGATACATGGGTTCTAGTATTAACTAATAGTGAGTGAGTTAGGGGAGTTGACTGTGCCACCATGATATATGGGTTCTAATATTAACTAATAGTCAGTGAGGGGAGGTGAATGTGCCACAATGATACATGGGTTCTGGTATTAACTAATAGTGTGTGAGGGGAGGTGACTGTTCCCACCATGATACATGGCTTCTAGTATTAACTAATAGTGAGTGATGGGAGGTAACTGTGCCACCATGATACATGGGTTCTAGTATTAACTAATAATGAGTGAGGGGAGGTGACTGTGCCACCATGATACATGGATTCTAGTATTTAATAGTGAGTGAGGGGAGGTGATTGTGGCACCTTGATACATGGGTGCTAGTATTAATTAATAGTGAGTGAGGGAAGGTGACTGCATCACCATGATACACAGGTTCTAGTATTAACTAATAGTGGGTGAGGGGAGGTGACTATGCCACCATGATCCATGGGTTCTAGCATTAACTAATAGTGAGTGAGGGGAGGTGACTGTGCCTCCTTGATACATGGGTTGTAATATTTAATAGTGAGTGAGGGGAGGTGACTGTGCCACAATGATACATGGGTTCTAGTATTAACTAATAGTGTGTGAGGGGAGGTGACTGTGCCACCATGATACATGAGTTCTAGTATTAACTAATAGTGAGTGAGGGGAGGTGACCATGCCACTATGATTTATGGATTCTAGTATTGACTAATAGTGAGTGAGGGGAGGTGACTGTGCCACCATGATGCATGGGTTCTTGTATTAACTTCCAGACTAAGGTACTGATCTAAATTTGCAATAGGTAATGCCAATTCAGAACAATAGAAATTAACTGACATGAGTGTCTTTATTCATTGTGGTTAATGTTTCTGTAAATCACAAATTCTGCATAGGTCCATAGATTCATAGGTGTGTACTAGGCTATTGGCCCTGGAGCCTTTGCAAGCCTAGCACATAGGACTGCCCTGGCATTGTGCCACCCTACCTTAGTTCCTAGTGCCTCTGTCGAGTAGAGCCACTGGAGTGATCCCCGGGGTGAATTTTCTATTTCCCATCAACTCATCAAGATTCCTTTTGAAGAGGGCCAGTGAGGTTCTCTGCTTGACTTGTATGGGAAGTGTATTCCATAGCATGGGCAGTCTCTTGATTATGAACTTGTCTCTCCAGCTTATTCTGTTGATTGTGATAAAGAGGTGCCAGTTCACTCTGTTGTTCATGTAGAACACAGCCAGAGATATTGTCAGGTCCCATAAAAGCTGTATTCTTGGCCTTGGACAGTGCTCTTTTAACCTGTGCAGCAGTAATACTGTGTACCTGGCAATCTACTCATATTGTGATTGGTCTTTTTGGGGGAGAGGGGTAAAGTTGGCACTGAAACTGTCAGACAGTATATTGGCAGTATCTGTTGGGTCAGTATAGGGTGTACCATTGTGCAGTAGCTTAGAGCAAATCTGGGTATTGCTGTGGAGATTCTTTAGATAAATATAGAAGGCCTTGCGGTTGTCTTTAATTGTTGTTGTTGTTATGTCTTTTGGCTTTTCCCAGTTAGGGGTCGCCACAGCCGAACTCCGGTCCGCTAATGATTGGCAGTAGATTTTTACAAGCCGAGTTGCTGGCTCTGATGCACAACCTTCAATGAAGGTATGCCCATTCACGCATGTCTGCACACAGAAGACGCTCTAGCTGAGAATCGAACAGGACAACGTCTTACTGTGAGGCGACAATGCTACAGCAGCACCACCACTATCTGCTGCAATTCTGTTTTCATGGCTAGCTTTAGTGGATTTGATGAGGGATCTCAACCTTTTGTTGAGGCTGATAAGGGTTTTTTCTATTCTTTGGACTTCACCTTATTCCACATCAGTTTCCTCTTCCTGTTGTAGAGTTTGTTTATGGGAGGGGACCACCAGATTAGCTTCCTTTTTTTTGAGGAGACTGTCTTGGTTCTACTGGGTATGGTGAGAGCCATGCATTTGTGTACGTGTTTATACAGTGCCTTGGTGTATGATTCAGAGGTCATGCAACTATTCCCCATTTGCATGGGTGCTGTAAAGTTAGCCACCTCTGTTTTTAGGAGCCCAAAGTTAGCTTTGGAGAAGTTTTTCATGGTGGTTACATTTGTGTGTGTGTGTGTGTGGGGGGGGGGGGTGTAGATTTCCAAGGTGATTAGTTTGTGGTCAGATATAACCCGGGGGGGGGGTTGACTATTGGTGTAGAGCAATGGTTGCCCATGTTAGTAATGACCAGGTCAAGGATGTTGCTACCTCTAGTGGGGATAAGAATGAGCTGGTCCAGGGCACTGGAATTAATGAATTCCAGGAAGCGTTGGGCAAGTGTTTTGGTACATTTGTAGTTTTCCCAGTTAATGAAGGGGTAGTTGAAGTTGCCCAGTATGAGAGTGTTAGGTTGGACCCTAATATTCTCCAGGGTGCTTAAGAACATGGAGTGAGAGTTTTGGGACATGGCTGGAGACCTATAGCAGGCTATGACCTGAATTGCTGTCTTATACAATGTTAGCTGCACCTGAAGTATCTCAGATGCATTATGTTGGGCTACCAATCTGGAGGTGTGTGCATCCTTTATAAATATGGAAACACTACCACATTTGGAGCTTCGGTCAAAGATCTGGGGCAGGAAGGTGCAGAATGAGTTATAGCCTGGTAGTGCAGGGGTGCTTTTTGCTGGCTTGAACCAGGTCTCTGTTACAGCACAAATGTTGATGTTCTCCATTTTAAGGAGTGCTTCGAGCAAGTGCATTTTGATATTTAGACTTCTAGCATTGAGCAGCATGACCCTCAGATTGCATTTGTTTGTAGCTGTTACAGTGGTAATTTCGTCTTTGGAACACTGCCTAAAAAGACACTATAGGGGTGGCAAGAGTCTTGGCCAGTACCAGAAGCCCAGGGGTGACAGATGCAGGCCATCTCTGGCAAAGCATCAAGGTCTGTCAGTCATGTCATCTCAGGCAGACAGATACTGGATCCCCTTAGAATGACACCAGAAACGTGGCCAGTTGTTGAAATCAATCATTTTCTGCTTGTACTGTGGTATTATTCTGGGTGATGGTAGGATGCTGCTCAGGGATGGGGTCATACCTGACTGGGCTACATAATCTGAGAGCTCCTCCATGTCTCTTTTCATGTAGTCCAGGGAGATATGTCTTAGGTCCTTCACACCCACATCTACAATGACAGTCATATTTGTACCTGTTGTTGAGGGACCTGAGTGTGTGCGTTATGTGGCAGATCCTGGTGCCTGACAGGCAGCTGACTGTTACTTTCTCCTAATTCAGCCTAGTGAGTGGGACATCATTGTGCCTCAGTATCGAGTCACCTATAACTAGTGTGTTGGGCATGCTGTTTTGCTTTAGGGGCTTTGGTTGAGTGGCACATTGTTTAGGAGAATTGTGTGTCCTGTGATTAGTGTTGTGTTGTGGTGGTCGAGTGCATTTCTGGCTTGGAGGTCCCTGCTGTTTGGGTAGATTTTTATTTATAGCCTCAGTGAAGGTTGGTGTGTAGTTTGTGTTTTTATGTGAAGATAGTGCTGTTGTGTGTTCTGCAGGACTTTGTGTGCCATGTGGTGTGGTGCAAGTGTTGACCTTCTCCTCTAGACCAACTATTCCAATCTTGGTTGGAGAGAGCTTGGCTTCCAATTTGGACATATAAATGCATCTCTCACAAGTCTGAGTGTTTGGGAGGTAAGAGGAGAGGGTTGTCATTGTACATGAGGCAGCTACTACATTGCCTCAGGATGCCCAAGTTCACCAGGTTAATAGGAGAAAGCACAGGGAACTGACCTTTGGACATGCCTGGAGGGGTAGGCATTAATAATAAGTACTGGAGCTGTTTCCTTGCAGAATGATTAGTGCTGGTAGCACTTTTATGTGCTACAATAATTGCTACAATAAGTCTGGTAGAGTCCTAAACTAATAAGCTAGTAAAAGTGCAGGAGAGGAGAGAACTAGCAGATCTAAGGGAAAAATTGAAGAGCAGACTTTGGCACTGTTCAGAAGCTTACAAACAGTCCTGGATACAGCAAATCTGTATCTGGACTAGACTAGTTTCAGGAAAGGCAGGAAAAGCACAAACATGGGCTTTTAAACCAGAAGTCGAAAGAGATGGAAAAACTGCCCAAACAGCCAATAAACTACAATGTCTGGACCAGAAACCACCCCTATTGTGATAGCCTATTTAGTGCTTACCACTCCCACTGACAAGCTAGAAGGCTTCCCTCCAACACAGAAAGGTTTGGGGGGCTCAGAAGCTTACAAACAATCCTGGATACAGCACATTTGTATCTGGACTGGACTAGTTACAGGAAAGGTGGGAAACAAGCGAGAATGTGGGCTATTAAACCAGAAAGTTGAAAGACATGGAAAAAATTGCCTAAACAGCCACAAAGCTACAATTTATGGGCCAGAAGCCACTCCTCATGTGGTAGATAGGCTACCCAGTGCTTACCACTCCCACTGATAATCTAGAAGGCTTCCTCCAACATAGAAAGGCATGGAGGGCTCAGAAGCTTACCAATAGTCCTGGATACAGCAAATCTGTATCTAGACTAGACTAGTTACAGGAAATGCAGGAAACAAGCTTAGAATTTTTTTCCAGAAAGCAGCTAAAACAGCACTAAAAACAATTCAAATGGGGTCTATATTACGTGATCAAATGGTCAAATATTCAAACACGTAATAATTGAAATGCCACAATGTTGAATGGTTCAATGGAGATCTCCGTACAGTGCGGAAATGGAAGTTTTCCATTGTCTGCACTGTAGTGCGATCTCAGAGTTGGTATATTTAAGTAGCGGGGGGTGTGGGGGTGCAGGAGAGCTTGCCCCCCTGCATAGAGCATTTACATGGTTTGTTTGGATGTTTTTCTTTTTTAATTTTCCGTTCAACATTGTGGTGGTTCATTTATTACGGGTCGACTATTACATGTTCAATTATTTGACCATTCGATCAGATAATATAGACCCTTCAAGTGCAGTGCAAGCTAGCACACTTGTGTAGCAGTATTAAAGCAAATACAGTTTAAATAAATGCAATTTATTCAAAATGTATTCTGAACTAAATTCAACTGTTGTTAACTCTGAACAGTTAAAAAGTGCCAAAAAATATACTTATCAGCTGAGAAACACAGTCAGTCAGAACACAAGGAGATTTTTTTTTTGTTAGTAAAGTCCAAAGGGATGAAGGAGGAGCAGAAGATAATTCATGGTTAAGAACCTAAGTGGGTTGGCCTTCTCAAATGTTCTCTCTGTATCAGGTAGAATGAACACTAGACTGGAAGGAGTGTCTCAAATAAAATTTACACTAGGGGCAGGCAACTGCAAAGCCACCAGCTATAACAACACCATAGGAATAGGGTGAGAGGGAGGGAGAAAACCAGTTTCAGAACAGATCAGAAACAGCAAACAGCAAACAATGTCAGCAAATATGTAAAATAATTTGGTCAAGTAAAAATTAAGACAATGCAGAACTCTGAAAAGCTAAAGTGCCAAGAAATATACTTATCGGCGATATATTTCCAGATTGTTTGAGAAGCACTCTTCAGTCAGAACACAAAGATATTCTTACAGTGATATGCAAGAATTTACAAAACAGGGACTATTTTTAAATCAGCAAGCCTTGAAACAATTAGATGACACAAGCTGTTAGACCAGTTTTATAAACTTTAACACCACCAAAGGAATAGGGGGGGAACCAGTTTCAGAACAGATCAGAAATAGCAAACAATGCCAGCAAATATATAAAATAATTCAGTCAAGCAAAAACTAAGACAATGCAGAACTCTGAAAAGTTAAAGTGCCAAGAAATGTACTTATCAGTGATATATTTCCAGATTATTCGAGAACCACTCTTCAGTCAGAACACAAGGAGATTCTAACAGTGTCCCTTTTTACAGAACCTGTTACTGTGAGTGCTTGGGTTCTTGATGAATCTCCGGTAAATGTTAAACAAAAGTACTGTTACCAGCACAGATAGCCATTGTATATGTGTCTGTGTGTGTTTTAGTGGTGGTACAGTGATGTTTACTTGAGATTGGTAAATAAATAAATCAAATTTGGTTGACTTCTTTGAGACAGTCACCAAGGGCGTAGACGAGGGGAAGACGGTGCACACCATCTACCTTGACCTGTCCAAGGCCTTCGATACTATTCCCCACTCAGGTATAATAGATAAACCATCTCAACTAGGCATCAATCCATATGTTACCAGATGTGTAGCAAACTGGTTCACTGATAGAACCCACCTAGTCAAAATAGGGGAAGCCACCTCAAATAGTAGACCCTTAACAAGCAGTGTACCCCAGGGATCAGTCTTGGGGCCTCTGCTGTTTGGGATATACTTCTCAGAGGTGCAGGCCAAATCTAGTGGGCTATGGCTGACCAAGTTTGCAGATGACTGCAAACTGGGTGCTGTCATCAATTCCCCTAGTGATGTGTACATCCTCCAAAAGGGTCTCACTCAAACAAATGACTGGTGCCAGAAACTTGGCGTCAAACTGAATGCCAAAAAATGTATCATCATCGCTTTTGGGGAGAATTACGTCCCCACAAATTATCATATTGATAATAAGGCACTAAGCACCCAATCAGTTGTGAGGGACTTGGGAACCCAGGTTAATAGCAAACTACCTTTTGACCACCATATTGCCTCCATTGTATGAAACACTTTGTACATGGCCCACCTCATTAGTAAGGATATCTCATCCAGGGACAAGGTGGTCATAGCATCCCTGTTTTCTTCCCTTACAAGACCGATTATTGAATACAATGCCCCTTTTAGCATGTACCTCACACAGCACATGCAGCAGCTGGAGTGACCACAGAGATTCCTCACCCGGAGAATCCAGGGCTTCAAACATCTACGCTACACAGATAGGCTAAAAGCCTTGTCCCTCTTCTCAGTCTCCTACAGACTCCTCAGACGTGACCTCTGTCTGGCATACAAAGCAGTCTCAGACCCAGCCCTGATGGGACTGCTGCATATACACAAGTCATGCTCCACTCAAGTGACCTACACATGAGACTTCAACCTGGTCTGTGACATCAGTAGGACTTGTTGGCGGGATAGATTTGTGCCCTAGAGACTCCCCCCTTTGTGGAATAGACTCCCTCTCCATGCAAAGCAGAGCACCTCATTAAACCTTTTTAAGTGCAACCAAGATAACTGGATGGGGAACAAAAAATACACTCCTGGGATTCCACCTATGTCCCTGCTGGACAGTGGCATAGGGTGCTGACTTGTTGGAACATGTGCTAAATTCTTGGCTAGGCTTGTAAGGGCCTCAGGGTCAGTAGCCTAGTAACTTCCCATGATCCTATGAAATGATGCTGTTTTCATGTGTTTTGATGTGATTGCATTGAGCGTAAGGGTAGGCCATATTCTAGTCTGGATATAAGTACATCACTGTCTATGTTCACATTAGCCTCTGCTGCAAGAAGATTATAGATATGGCTAGACTCTTTATATTGTGTTTCTGTCAGCATTGTATCAGCTGTTCTGCTAATGCATAGGGACTTTACATCTGTGGCCTCCAATAAGTCATTTAAGGTGGTCAGAACCTCAAGGAACTTAGGTAAATTAGTGCTCTGAACACCACAACTGAGAGAAATGTTCTGCTTATGATGAACCTAATGTGTGTGTGTGTGTGTGTGTGTGTGTGTGTGTGTGTGTGTGTGTGTGTGTGTGTGTGTGTGTGTGTGTGTGTGTGTGTGTGTGTGTGTGTGTGTGTGTGTGTGTTTGCCACAGTTATCTGCCATCAGCCATGCCCTGAAGACCCTCCTTGAACTTCTTGTCCAACTTTCCCAACACATGTCTGATTTACCCCATCAGAACAGAGCACTGCAAGCCAGGAATACTTTGGGAAAGCAGCCCTGGAAGTGTTCAGAGGTCAGACCAGGCTATTTCAGTGTGGCATCATCCTGACAGCTGAGGAAGTGTTTTTTGGAATGTTGTAGCCACTATCCTACACAATTACCAGTATGCATTATGTACACACAAACTGTTGAACTGTTATCACCTAGAACTGCTAGGCCTTCACTGTATATGTCCCCCTCTTCCTGGATATGGAAGTTGGTTAAATGCCCCTCTCCTCTATGCCATTGGCTGCTTCCTCAAGGATCACATTCACTAAGTGAATTGTACTTACAGTCAGGGTTCCACCCCTTTTTGCTACAGACTTGGCTGTTCACCTAATAGTTCTAACTTGCCACTGCTATTCTGGGATGCAAAACATTTAAAGTTTTGTCCTGCGTAGCAGATGTCATTGCAACACGAGCAAGGGAAACTGACATCTACCTGCACAAGCCAACTCTTCTTCTATTGCAGGAAGTTGAGTAATTTTATTTCAAGTAAGATGACAAAAGGGAAGATGGAGGGATCAAGTTAAGAAAGAAAGAGTGACAGAAATAGAGAATTCGTAGAATGAGGGGGGGGGGGCAAAGAAAGTCTGTGTTCTGTCTAGTACATTCATTTATTTGTTTAGTTATGTACTTACTGTATGTATAGGGTGTGACAACATACCTGGAGCATTAATAAATAGCACCAAACATGCCCTCACTGAACCTGTTCTCAAATTGTCTAAACTAAAACTGGCTAGAGAATTTGCTCATGAATTTTGATGCATTATAGCAGTGGTGCCCCTCCAGAATTGTGACCCCACCATGGTCAATGGTAGTTATAGACCCATAAGCCTTATGAGCCTTGTTCTGCAAAGCTAAGGGTCATATCATAACTGATATGAGCAGTTTATGTTATCACAAATTTCATTAGGATAAACCCACAACAGTTTGTTTTCATTAAAGTTAGATCCTTCCTATTAAATATAGTTATTCTCTCAGAGGTTCACACAGGATGTTGAGAGTGGCCATATTGTTTGCACATCATATCTTAACCTAATTAAACTTTTGACACCGTGACTCCACACCTCCATACAAACATTGTAAGGAAGGTACATGAAAAGCAAAACGGCTGAAAGGCAGAACCTGCGTAGTTCATGTGCTGTGACTCATCTGACACTATGAGGGTAATGACTGGGGATCCTGTAGGGCTCTGTACTGGAATCCTTCATTTTTGTTACTTCTCTGATCTACAGACTGAGAACCAGGCCTTCTGGTTAATTACGTTTGCAGATAACTATAAAGTAGATGTTATTTTCAAGATCCCCTTCTTGACATCTGCACCCTTCAGAAAGAACAATACCTGGTGTACTGAATCTGAAATCAAATTAAATGTGAAAAAGTGTAACATCATTTAAACCAGCCCTACCCTAACATCCTTCAACATATGGTGTAAATAAAAATGTAGTCAAGGATCTGGGTACACGGGTTATCAGTTCCCTTTGCTGTGTATCATCCAGATCTAAAGATGTAATTGTTTCTTTTATATTCATGACTGATTAGGCCAATTAAAAAATAGAATAACAATATACATATTTATAACCATAAACACATACAGAGTACAGTACCCTATTCAGGATGCATCTCACTCAAACTATCAAATAACTAGAGAAGCCCCAAAAGGAGATGTTAGACAAAAGGCCCCTGAGCTACCAAGAGACGCTAGAAACTGTATCTTTTACTCAGTATCTTACAGACTGTTGAGTGGTATCTATGCCATGCCAACAGTGTCTTTAGAGACCTTGTTGTCCTTTTACTCAGTATCTTACAGACTGTTGAGTGGTATCTATGCTGTGCCCTGTTGAGTGATATCTATGGCGTGCCCTGTTGAGTGGTATCTATGCCGCGCCCTGTTGAGTGATATCTATGCCGTGCCTTGTTGAGTGGTATCTATGCCGTGCCCTGTTGAGTGATATCTATGGCGTGCCCTGTTGAGTGGTATCTATGCCGCGCCCTGTTGAGTGGTATCTATGCCACACCCTGTTGAGTGGTATCTATGCCATGCCCTGTTGTGTGGTATCTATGCCGTGCCCTGTTGAGTGATATCTATGCCATGCCCTGTTGAGTGATATCTATGCCATGCCCTGTTGAGTGGTATCTACGCCGTGCCCTGTTGAGTGGTATCTATGCCATGCCCTGTTGAGTGATATCTATGCCATGCCCTGTTGTGTGGTATCTATGCCATGTCCTGTTGTGTGGTATCTATGCCATGTCCTGTTGTGTGGTATCTATGCCATGCCCTGTTGAGTGGTATCTATGCCATGCCCTGTTGAGTGATATCTATGCCATGCCCTGTTGAGTGGTATCTATGCCGTGCCCTGTTGAGTGGTATCTATGCCATGCCCTGTTGAGTGGTATCTACGCAGTGCCCTTTTGAGTGGTATCTACACCGCACTCTGTTGAGTGGTATCTATGCTGTGCCCTGTTGAGTGGTATCTATGCCGCGCCCTGTTGTGTGGTATCTATGCCGCGCCCTGTTGAGTGGTATCTATGCCATGCCCTGTTGAGTGATATCTATGCCATGCCCTGTTGTGTGGTATCTATGCTGTGCCCTGTTGAGTGGTATCTATGCTGTGCCCTGTTGAGTGGTATCTATGCCATGCCCTGTTGAGTGGTATCTATGCCGTGCCCTGTTGAGTGATATCTATGCCATGCCCTGTTGAGTGATATCTATGCCATGCCCTGTTGTGTGGTATCTATGCTGTGCCCTGTTGAGTGATATCTATGCCATGCCCTGTTGAGTGATATCTATGCCATGCCCTGTTGAGTGGTATCTATGCTATCTATGCCATGCCCTGTTGAGTGGTATCTATGCCGTGCCCTGTTGAGTGATATCTATGGCGTGCCCTGTTGAGTGGTATCTATGCCGCGCCCTGTTGAGTGATATCTATGCCGTGCCTTGTTGAGTGGTATCTATGCCGTGCCCTGTTGAGTGATATCTATGCCATGCCCTGTTGAGTGATATCTATGCCATGCCCTGTTGTGTGGTATCTATGCTGTGCCCTGTTGAGTGGTATCTATGCTGTGCCCTGTTGAGTGGTATCTATGCCATGCCCTGTTGAGTGGTATCTACGCAGTGCCCTTTTGAGTGGTATCTACGCTGCACTCTGTTGAGTGGTATCTATGCCGTGCCCTGTTGAGTGGTATCTATGCCGTGCCCTGTTGAGTGGTATCTATGCCGCGCCCTGTTGAGTGGTATCTATGCCATGGCTACAGTGTCTTTAGAGACCTTGTTGTCCTTGATCTCTTGTATCTCTGCAAGTGTAACAGCTTAGCAAACACCACTACCAAGGGCCTACATCTTTGCTAGCTGATACGTACTATGAGTTGGAGAGCTAAATTCATTACAGCAGTTCCTCGTGTTTGGATTAAGATGTCCTTACAGTTGTAGTAGTGCAATGCATTATCGTCCTTCAAACTGAACCTGGGCAATTGGATCGGTACCCTCTAATTTACTCCAGGACTAAATGGCCTAACCCTTCTTCACAAGGGGTACAGTATGAGACTGGGTGTTAAGAAGACACTAATATTTGCCTGACTAAACTGCCTTGAAACTCCTATGAATAGATCCTGTGAAAGAGTGAATGGGGGAAACCTCACTCATGATTTACCAGAGTTGTGCTTCAGACTTACAAGTTCTTTTTAGGAAACATAATGTAGTTATCATGAAAGTAATTTCCCCTTGGTATCAATTAACATGTTCTGTTTGGTTAAAAATGATTTTATATTAAATATAAAAAACAGTTTGCACATGCAATTAAAATAAATCTTATGTCATAACTATTCTTCTGTCTCTTTAGATAAGATAAGTTTGACAAATGTTTCTGACAACTTTAATTATTATGATTAATCGATTTAAGTCACTTATTTCATATTTTCAGTATTCAATTCAAGTAAGAATAGTTGTTATAAGTAAAAAAAAATATTAACATTAATCTCCAATTCAACTAATCCATCAGATTATAAACTTATTTATCAATGATTTATCTACTGCATGTCCTAATGAACAGTTTTTAAAGGTCTGGAGATACTATTTGATTCATATTCACTCTATTAGGAATTACATAGTTCAACACAAGATTTTCTTACAGGTTTATCTATATAATTAAAAGCATGGGGTTGGCAAGGATATGGGGAATTATGTTGTCATGGATGTGGTCTCTAAGGCACATGGTATCGCATATAGTGGCTGTGTCCAAAGATTAATCGGTGGTGGCCAAAAGTGTGGAATTATAGCCTCTAAAACTCTCCTCTGTGTTTTCTCACAAATATCATGAAGTGATCACATAATGTTTTCTAGTAGGTAGTTGAGTAACAAAATGCTGTTATTGGAAGTGTGGAATCAACCTTTGATTAATGATTCAGAATTTCCTGTAGATAAATTGTTGTTTATTTAAACAAGGTAAAGTTTTGAAGGCTGGAGTAGTGTTTAAGTTTTCTTGTTTTTTTCTATCTCTATCATGATAAGAATATTTTTTTGGTGGGTGGGGGGAACTGTTTTTCTAATGTGATTAACTTTGTGTAACTTTAAAATAAAAGGAAAAGGGAAAAATAGTCTTATTGGAGTAGAATAAACTGCCATTCCCCTGATCAGCTGGAGAGTTACTTGTTTAATTTATGTCTTTATGTATGCACTTCTCATTTAAACTAAAGTTCTATAGTTCGTTATCTTGTACCCTTCTCAAATTAATAAATGAATACAGTTAAACTGCCATCTAACTACAGTGAAATTATTAAATTCACTACACCTTACTAGTTACACATCAGCTTTGTCTGTCTCCAGTCTAACAATAAATATACACCATGTCAAAAGCACATCTGAAGCATTACCCACCCAGTTTTCCAAACAATAGAATTGCTTACAACCTTCCATCATGGGCCAAAGCAGTCTTTCTACATTCTACATGAATAATAAAAAATGTAGCATTTTTCTGCTCCACTGAGGAGTTTAATGGTTTATAACAGAAGGACTCAGTATCATTTTGTATTGGAAATTCTCAATTTACAAAAGGCATGCTGATTGAGCTAACAAATTAGTCTGCATATTTTTGAATAATTAAGATCTTTTGCCATATAATATCTTAAAAGGTGATGTACTATCTAAATATCTGGCTGCAGCTACATTCCAAGCTGCTTTGTGAGGGAAGGAAATTTGCCTGTGTCTATTGGACTAATTTAACTGCATTACCTTCTTTTACATTTTTACTGTAATAGTAAAACATATTGTGCTGCCTACTGGGTTACTTCATGCAAGAAAGAAACATGTTTGCATCCTCAGTGAAATTTTGATCTTGAGTAGTGCAAGCATTTTATTTGATTGACTGATTAGTGTGATTTGCTGCCTTAAATGTCCTTACCTCTCCAAGAATAATGTCACATTCTACACTAAAAATTATTGATTTTAACGCTTGGCTTTTGTATATTTACATCTACATCATCACTGAAACAGGGTTCCAGTGCATTGATAATGCACACTCTCTACCAGGATTGAATGCCAGATACCCATGATACTCAGTTTCACAGCAACTCTGACCCTTTATCACCAGGGAGGGTTTTATTCCCACTTTATTACATACCTCCATGCTGCACTGTTTCACAAACCTACACCTTTAAAAGAAAGAATAAGAAGGTCAAATGTACAGGATATGAAATGGGGTGAAGTAAAAGCCAGAGAAATTGAAACAAATTTAAGAAAAGCTCCTAAGGCGCACCCTGAACAGACACCAACCTGGTTAACAACAGGAAAAATGATTCTCCTCCTTAACACTGAACCAGCAAGCTATCCTAAAAACTATAGACCAATAACTTACCTTCCATTGATGTATAAACCATGCACTGCAATTGATGCTGAGTGCATTTATAGTCATTTAGAAGAAAACTCAATCACGGTAGTAGAGCAAAAAGGTTGTTGTTGTTTGTCTTTCGGCTTTTCCGGTTAGGAGTCACCACAGTGGAACTCCGGTCCACTAATGATTGGTAGTAGATTTTCACGAACGCCAAGGTGCCAAGGTCGATGTTCAACCTTCAACGAAGGCATGCCCATTTACGCATGTCTTTCGAATGCCCACCCAACCATGGGGAGGACATGCAGACTCCTCACAGAAGTCACTCCCCACACTCCAGCCGAGAATCGAACGGGAGAACCTCTTGCTGAGAGGCAACAACGCTACAGCTGCACCAGCACAGATAGTAGAGCAAAAAGGTAACAAAAGAAATTCATATGGAACAAAGGAACATTTTTTGTTAAAGTCATAATAGAGAATTGTAAAAAAAGTATGTCATGGATAGACTACAAAAAAGAGTTTAACAGCTTCTCACATTCATGGATAAAAGAGTGCTTAAAACTATATATCATGCACCCTAAATTGATCGATTATATTACAGTGACCATGAAACACTGGCAAACAACTTTGCAGTTAAGCCATGATAAAGGACAAATTATTATCCCGGGATATAAATTCAAAGGGGGATATCCCAGGGTCCCTCTTTGCAACTGCTGCTCTTTTGTCTTGCCCTTATGCCATTAAGATGTCTACTTAATAGATTAGGTCATGGCTACAATTTGGCTTCCAGAAAACAAAAAGGTGTAAAGACTTCTCATCTTCTTTTTTGTGGATGTATTTAAAAAAGCTGTATAGTTCATCAGATGAGGAATTGAAAGCACAACTGCATGTGGTCAAAACTTTCTCAGATGATATAAGAATGTCATTTGGTCTTGATAAATGTGCAAAAGCATAATTTAAAACAGAAAAGCTGCAGCACCAAAAAAATACCAGAGGGACAGGAATCTGATATAAAAGAACGTGAACAACAAGAAGAAGTGTGTAGATATTTGGGAACTGATGAAGGATCAACAATAAAACATGAACAAATGTGCATAAAACATAGTAAGGAATATTTTAGAAGACTAAAATTAGTGGTGAAAACAGCTCTGCTGTCTAGGAACAAAGTACAAGCTATAAACCAATTTATTCTTCCTGTTCTAACTTACAGTTTTGGGGTGACTGGCCCCAAAAGGCATTGGATCAACTGGACAGGAAAACAAGAAAAATGATTCATGCTTATCAAATGATTTATAAAAATCAGTGTTTACCAAGATTATTTAGTCTTCATTCTGAAGGAGGACTGGGCCTCCTCGAAATTGGTTACATGTGTAGGTCTGCAGTTGTAGGACTGCATACATATTTGCTGACCCACAAGATCCAAACATAGAGAAAGTTTTAAAACATGAGGAGAATAAGTCAAAGATGACTTACCGCTTAGTTTAGCTGAAGCATATCAGTGTCAAGTAGGAATTGAAATCAAACCAGAAGTAGACAAATGTCAGGCAACAAGTGAATGTGCCGAAAAACAAAATAAAGAATATAAGGTGAAGGATCAGATGAGAAGGGAAGAAATGTGGAAAATGCATAAATATGGTTGTGACACCTGTGTCCTGGCCCAGCAATCAAGGAGCCTCAATCCTCACCACTAACACCAGTGAGGGGCGTCCATATAGAGAAAGGATAATAAATACATACACAGTAAAGTACAATTTCCCTTAAGAGCACACAGAGATCACAGTCAGTGTGGGCTAGGTCTCTCCCTTTCTCTCCAGGTCCCGAATAAAACTTCCCACTGGCACAGCTATAGGGTCCAGATCTCAGCCTAGTAGGCAAGCTAAAACCTCCAGCACCCTTCCTGTCCAACCTGTGCTTTGTTCCTCTGCCCAAGTAGCTGACACACACACACTTTGAGATAACAGTCATATACAACCACACAGACACTCCTGTGGAAGACTGGCACAGGTTCTCCAGCTGTACCCCTTTTACCCAGACTATACAGTAGTACCAGCTGCCACCATCCACTAATATCAGCTACTCAAAGGCCCTTCTGAAAGGGTGTCCAATTTTTACTGTAGAATATTATTATCTAAATGGTAAGTGTGACTGAACAGTCAAGGCATATTAGAGTGACTTGGTACAGTATCACTATATACATGCAATGCACTCTAGAGCTTAAATTAACTCTACATAAAACAGCCACAGTTGAAAGGTTTAAAATATTTAATAATAAATAATACAAACACAAGACAATACTTCTTACTACACAGTGCTAGTCAAATGTTCAGAGATTACAGAGAAATACTTAAAATAATAGAGTAGCAAAAATTCTGACATCACAGAAAAACAAACTAGTCTCATCTTCCTATTTCATAGCTATATCTAAGAGAAAACACAGGTCTAAAGAACTTACATCTAGAGCAAGAAAGTGCTGGGGATGTTGGATGTTCTCAAGACAAATGCTCTGAGCTCTCTGATTCTCTATCTTTAAATTGATAACACAGAGCTGCTTCACATGACATCATTCTTCACACTTCTCTTGTGTTCCCAGGCTAACAGAAACTACATTTACATTCTTTACATGTTGTCAGAAACCAGAGCAATAAAGGACATTTATACATGCAAAGTCTAGCCATTAACTCTGATCTTATTTATTTTATTTTTATTTTATTTATTTTACATTTGTTGACTGGGATAGTCCGACTGGATATATATCCATTTTCAGAGGAGGACCGAGGAGAAAAGCTTCAAGATAATAATAGGCATTGAACATTTAGTAAATGCTAGTCTTAAAACAATAGGCAGGATGCCTCCCTCTAGACATATCAGCTCAAAATTTTGACATCAAAGACAGTCATAAAATGCTTGACTTAGCTTTCTTACAGCAGAGTGCACTGTTGTTACATTTTTACAGTTCAATATCCAATGCAGTCTTTTCACATTTAAGAGAACAAGCCTGTGGCTTACATTAATATTTACAAATGACAGAATTATCTACAAAAGTCTATCTGGCTAGGCTGGCAGCCTTTACCTATCTTCACAATAGTTGCAAGTACTGAAAACTGGAACAACCTCATGTCAATCAGGATTTAATGCAGGAATGTTTAAGAACAGGTGAATTTAAACCAAAAAATGAAAGGTTAATAGTGGCGGCCCAAGATATGGACTACTTACATGTTGGTTTACAAAGTCCATTAAAAATGTTGGAGAAGAGGGCAAATGTGGGTTTTGTAAAACAGAATTGGAAAGAGTTGCACATCTTATTGCTGGTTGTGACATACAAAAGGCATAATCATTTGGCAAGACTGTTGCATTGGGGATTGTACAAACATTATAATATTGAAGTAGCTGAGAAGCATTGGAAACATGAACTACAAAGCACTATAGAAAATTATGGTTTATATCACATAGTTAAAAAAAATAGACGTGAGAAAACCAGAACCAGATATAGTAATCCAGGAAAAGAAGACAAAAGTAAGAGTGATCATTGAAAGTGCTGCACCCAGTGATTACAGTGCTTTACTGCAGAGTGGCACAAAGTAATAACATATCAGGACTTGCAGGCAGCAATGAGGGCAATGTGGAAGAAAGAAACCCAGACAGTTCCAGTAGTAGTAGGAGCAATAGGTCTTATAAAAAATTACAATCATATTTAGATATGTTAGTGATATATGTAACTGTATGAACAGTCAGTTCTGGCACATTGCAGGTGTTGTGAAGAGCACATTTGGCTAACATCACAGATTGAAACAATACTAATTTCATGGTCTTTAAACATACTTTCACTTAGGAATGGGGTCCATTCCTGACATGGTATTACAAACCCAAAAGTCTTGGAGAAGTTAAAAATACAAGTACAAATGCTACCAAGGGGCCACAGTATACCCTTACACCATCCTGCCAACTATGTACTAAGGCTATCATGGGGCCAATCTACCCTTGCACCATCCATTGTCAGTCTATTAGCAATAGGCACAACGAGGCAATATAGATATTGACTCAAGCTTCCTAACAACCATTTACTGCTTTTATATGCTGATTCTAGATACAGGAGATAAAACACCTATTAGATATGGAGGCTAACCACTTAACCAAATGTATTGTCAGTACCCACCAGGTTTGAGCACCCACATTCACCTCCCTGCTCCATATCCCTTATGAAATGCTAAGCCTGAGATACTTAAGAAAGCTCTTCCCAGGCCTCAAAGGCAACAAGGTACAAACCAGGTACAGTATCTGCTCAGCAGCACACACACACACACACACACACACACACACACACACACACACACACACACACACACACACACACACACACACACACACATTCTAGACCTCTCACCACAAGTCCTACTATTTTATGTCACTGAAGCTGGTCCATTGAAGCCCTTAAGGCATCTGTGGTTAGCAAATTCACATTGTAATTTCCTAGAGACTCCGTAGTGAGACACACACACACACACACACGTGAACGCACACATGCAAACACACATATACACACATGCATGCACATGCACACACACAATTATAGACACACGCACACACACACACACACACACACACACACACACACACACACACACACACACACGCACACACATACACACACATGCGTGCACGCATGCACACACACATACACACACGTGTGCATGTGCGCATGCACACACAAACACAGACACACACAAATGCATGCAAACACACACACATATGCGCGCACATGCATACACATGCACACGTGCACACACACACGTGCATGCACACACATGCACGCGTGCACACACACACGCACACACACACACACACACACACACACACACACACACACACACACACTATTCACTATACTGGGTAAGGAAAGAGTGACAGAGAACTGCTGTATCTCATGTACCCCACTATTCTGCATGTTAAATGGGCAACCAAGCTCCTTCACCCCAAGTCCACATACATAGTTATTGTACATGTGGGTGGAAATGGCTTAAAACATACAATACTGGATTATATGCAGAGAGGCATGTGGAGCTCTCTGTGTACAGAGCTGAGGCTGGTTTGTAACTAATCTGGACCATCATCCTACACTCACCAAAATGTTGTCAAAATATGGACAAAAATAGCTGAATTTAACAGTTGGATGAATGTTTAATGGCATTCCAGTGGGGTCCAGTATGTAACTGTCAGGAGAGAGATAATTTGCTTTCCTTTACAAAATAGCTAACTGTTCAACAAAGGACTGACCTTCTCCTCAGACTGAGCTATTCAAACCCCTATTCATCCAGAGCTTCTCTCCCCCAGCAGCTAAACTAGACAGCTGTCTTCTTACAGCCTCAGAATCCACAAACAGTCTCCCCACCCCCCTCACAAATCCTTCCAAAATGTATTCTGCATTGTTCAGATCACTGCTTCTCTGTAACAGGTCCAAAACTCTATAAATGTATTCTCCACCAAATAAAGGCACTTCTTCAAAATTGTAGACTCTGTTGAAGGCCCACTTCCTGTCATCAGCCAAATGGCATTGCCTCTCATCAGCCATCGCATCTAATGGAGCTACATCTTTCTTTCTGTCATTAGTCACATGCTTACTATATCTAATATGGCCGATTCTGCTGAACCAAGTTTCACTTCTTGTTCACATAATCTTTTGCTTCTCCATCGAAGTACTCATAACCTCTGATTAACATCCTCTGATTAGCATACTTCAGTTTACTCAACTATTCTATTATTCCAGGTTAGATAACACACAGCTTTAATTAACACACTTCACTTTCTACATGACATTTGTTTTGAGTTTTGTAAATAATGTGCATTACTGCTTATGAGGAGGAGAGTGAGAGCAGTGCCAAGGATCAAATGGTGGAAGTTGAAAAAGGATGACTATATGGTGGAGTTCAGGGAAGAGTTAAGACAGTCACTGTGTGGCAGTGATGAGTTACCAGACACCTGGGCAGCCACAGCAGATGTGGTAAGGGAGAGAGCTAGAAAGATGCTTGGTGTGACACCTTGACAGAGGAAGGAGGACAAGGAGACCTGGTGGTGGAATGAGGAAGTACAGGAGACTATACAGAGAAAGAGGTTGGCAAAGAAGAAGTGGGATTGTCAGAGAGATAAAAAAAGTAGATAGGACTTCAAGGAGATGAGGTGTATGGTGAAGAGGGAGGTGGCGAAGGCTAAGGATAAGGCGTAAGGTGAGATGTATGAAAGGCTGGACACTAAGGGGGGAGAAAAGGACATGTATCGACTAACTAGACGGAGGGACTGAGCTGGAAAAGATGTGCAGCAGGTAAGGGTGATAAAAGATAATGAGGGAAATGTACTCACAAGTGAGAAGAGTGTGTTGAGTAGATGGAAAGAGTACTTTGAGGGGTTGATTAATGAAGAGAATGAGAGACAGAAGGTTGGATGATGTGGGGATAGTGAATCATGAAGTGCAACAGATTAGCAAGGAGGACGTAAGGACAACTATGAAGAGGATGGAGAATGGAAAGGCTGTTGGTCCATACCTGTGGAAGCATGGAGGTGTTTAGGAGAGATGGTAGTGGGGGTTTTAACCAGATTGTTTAACGAAATCTTGGAAGGTAAGATGATGGCTGAGGAGTGAATAAGTGTTTTGGTACCAATTTTTAAGAATAAGGGAGATGTGCAGAGCTGTAGTAACCAGAGAGGGATGAAATTGATCAGCCACAGCATGAAGTTATGGGAAAGACTAATGGAAGCTAGGGTAAGAAGGGAGGTGAGGATCAGTGAGCAGCAGTATGGTTGCATGCCAGGAAAGAGCACTACAGATGTGATGTTTTGCTCTAAAGGTGTTGATGGAGAGGCATAGAGAAGGCCAAAAGGAGTTGCACTGAGTCTTTGTTGACTTGGAGAAAGCATATGATAGGGTACATAGAGATGAGTTGAGGTATTGTACGAGGAAGTTGGGAGTGGCAGAGAAGTATGTAAGAGTGGTACTGGATATATATGAAGGCAGTGTGACAGTGGTGAGGTCTGCAGTAGGACTGATAGATGCATTCAAGGTGGAGGTGGGATTACATCAATGATCAGCTCTGAGCCCTTTCTTATTTGCAGTGGTGAGGGACAGGTTGACATATGAGATCAGACAGGTGTTCCTATGGACTATAATGTTTGCGGATGGCATTATGATTTGTAGTGATAGTACGAAACAGGTTAAGGAGACCCTGGAGATTTGGAGATATGCTCTAGAGAGGACACAAATGAAATATAGCAAAACTAAGACAGAATATATGTATGTGAATGAAAAGGAGGACAGAGGAATGATGAGGATGCAGGGAGGAGAGTTGGTAATGAGAGGGAGGACAGAGGAATGATGAGGATGCAGGGAAGAGAGGTGGTAATGAGAGGGAGGACATAGGAATGATGAGGATGCAGGGAGGGGAGGTGGTAATGAGAGGGAGGACAGAGGAATGATGAGGGTGCAGGGAGGAGAGGTGGTAATGAGAGGGAGGACAGAGGAATGATGAGGATGCAGGGAGGGGAGGTGGTAATGAGAGGGAGGACAGAGGAATGATGAGGATGCAGGGAGGAGAGGTGGTAATGACAGGGAGGACAGAGGAATGATGAGGATGCAGGGAGGAGCGGTGGTAATGAGAGGGAGGACAGAGGAATGATGAGGATGCAGGGAGGAGAGTTGGTAATGAGAGGGAGGACAGAGGAATGATGAGGATGCAGGGAGGGGAGGTGGTAATGAGAGGGAGGACAGAGGAATGATGAGGGTGCAGGGAGGAGAGGTGGTAATGAGAGGGAGGACAGAGGAATGATGAGGATACAGAGAGGAGGGGTGGTAATGAGAGGGAGGACAGAGGAATGATGAGGATGCAGGGAGGAGAGGTGGTAATGAGAGGGAGGACAGAGAAATGATGAGGATGCAGGGAGGAGGGGTGGTAATGAGGGGGAGGACAGAGGAATGATGAGGATGCAGGGAGGAGAGGTGGTAATGAGAGGGAGGACAGAGGAATGATGAGGATGCAGGGAGGAGGGGTGGTAATAAGGGGGAGGACAGAGGAATGATGAGGATGCAGGGAGGAGAGGTGGTAATGAGAGGGAGGACAGATGAATGATGAGGATGCAGGGAGGAGAGGTGGTACTGACATGGAGGACAGAAGAATGATGAGGATGCAGGGAGGAGAGGTGGTAATGACAGGGAGGACAGAGGAATGATGAGGATGCAGGGAGGGGAGGTGGTAATGAGAGGGAGGACAGAGGAATGATGAGGATGCAGGGAGGAGAGGTGGTAATGACATGGAAGACAGCGGAATGATGAGGATGCAGGGAGGAGAGTTGGTAATGAGAGGGAGGACAGAGGAATGATGAGGATGCAGGGAGGAGAGTTGGTACTGACAGGGAGGACAGAGGAATGATGAGGATGCAGGGAGGAGGGGAGGTAATGAGAGGGAGGACAGAGGAATGATGAGGATGCAGGGAGGAGAGGTGGTAATGAGAGGGAGGACAGAGGAATGATGAGGATGCAGGGAGGAGGGGTGGCAATGAGGGGGAGGACAGAGGAATGATGAGGATGCAGGGAGGAGAGGTGGTAATGAGAGAGGGAGGACAGAGGAATGATGAGGATGCAGGGAGGAGGGGTGGTAATGAGGGGGAGGACAGAGGAATGATGAGGATGCAGGGAGGAGAGGTGGTAATGAGAGGGAGGACAGATGAATGATGAGGATGCAGGGAAGAGAGGTGGTACTGACATGGAGGACAGAAGAATGATGAGGATGCAGGGAGGAGAGGTGGTAATGACAGGGAGGCCAGAGGAATGATGAGGATGCAGGGAGGGGAGGTGGTAATGAGAGGGAGGACAGAGGAATGAGGAGGATGAAGGGAGGAGAGGTGGTAATGACATGGAGGACAGAGGAATGATGAGGATGCAGGGAGGAGAGGTGGTAATGAGAGGGAGGACAGAGGAATGATGAGGATGCAGGGAGGAGAGGTGGTACTGACATGGAGAACAGAGGAATGATGAGGATGCAGGGAGGAGAGGTGGTAATGAGAGGGAGGACAGAGGAATGATGAGGATGCAGTGAGGAGAGGTGGTACTGACATGGAGGACAGAGGAATGATGAGGATGCAGGGAAGAGAGGTGGTAATGAGAGGGAGGACAGAGGAATGATGAGGATGCAGGGAGGAGAGTTTGTAATGAGAGGTAGGACAGAGGAATGATAGGGATGCAGGGAGGAGAGGTGGTAATGAGAGGGAGGAAAGAGGAATGATGAGGATGCAGGGAGGAGAGGTGGTACTGACAGGGAGGACAGAGTAATGATGAGGATGCAGGGAGGAGAGTTGGTAATGAGAGGGAGGACAGAGGAATGATGAGGATGCAGGGAGGAGAGGTGGTAATGAGAGGGAGGACAGAGGAATGATGAGGATGCAGGGAGGAGAGTTGGTAATGAGAGGGAGGACAGAGGAATGATGAGGATACAGAGAGGAGGGGTGGTAATGAGAGGGAGGACAGAGGAATGATGAGGATGCAGGGAGGAGAGGTGGTAATGAGAGGGAGGACAGAGAAATGATGAGGATGCAGGGAGGAGGGGTGGTAATGAGGGGGAGGACAGAGGAATGATGAGGATGCAGGGAGGAGAGGTGGTAATGAGAGGGAGGACAGAGGAATGATGAGGATGCAGGGAGGAGGGGTGGTAATAAGGGGGAGGACAGAGGAATGATGAGGATGCAGGGAGGAGAGGTGGTAATGAGAGGGAGGACAGATGAATGATGAGGATGCAGGGAGGAGAGGTGGTACTGACATGGAGGACAGAAGAATGATGAGGATGCAGGGAGGAGAGGTGGTAATGACAGGGAGGACAGAGGAATGATGAGGATGCAGGGAGGGGAGGTGGTAATGAGAGGGAGGACAGAGGAATGATGAGGATGCAGGGAGGAGAGGTGGTAATGACATGGAAGACAGCGGAATGATGAGGATGCAGGGAGGAGAGTTGGTAATGAGAGGGAGGACAGAGGAATGATGAGGATGCAGGGAGGAGAGTTGGTACTGACAGGGAGGACAGAGGAATGATGAGGATGCAGGGAGGAGGGGAGGTAATGAGAGGGAGGACAGAGGAATGATGAGGATGCAGGGAGGAGAGGTGGTAATGAGAGGGAGGACAGAGGAATGATGAGGATGCAGGGAGGAGGGGTGGCAATGAGGGGGAGGACAGAGGAATGATGAGGATGCAGGGAGGAGAGGTGGTAATGAGAGAGGGAGGACAGAGGAATGATGAGGATGCAGGGAGGAGGGGTGGTAATGAGGGGAGGACAGAGGAATGATGAGGATGCAGGGAGGAGAGGTGGTAATGAGAGGGAGGACAGATGAATGATGAGGATGCAGGGAAGAGAGGTGGTACTGACATGGAGGACAGAAGAATGATGAGGATGCAGGGAGGAGAGGTGGTAATGACAGGGAGGCCAGAGGAATGATGAGGATGCAGGGAGGGGAGGTGGTAATGAGAGGGAGGACAGAGGAATGAGGAGGATGAAGGGAGGAGAGGTGGTAATGACATGGAGGACAGAGGAATGATGAGGATGCAGGGAGGAGAGGTGGTAATGAGAGGGAGGACAGAGGAATGATGAGGATGCAGGGAGGAGAGGTGGTACTGACATGGAGAACAGAGGAATGATGAGGATGCAGGGAGGAGAGGTGGTAATGAGAGGGAGGACAGAGGAATGATGAGGATGCAGTGAGGAGAGGTGGTACTGACATGGAGGACAGAGGAATGATGAGGATGCAGGGAAGAGAGGTGGTAATGAGAGGGAGGACAGAGGAATGATGAGGATGCAGGGAGGAGAGTTTGTAATGAGAGGTAGGACAGAGGAATGATAGGGATGCAGGGAGGAGAGGTGGTAATGAGAGGGAGGAAAGAGGAATGATGAGGATGCAGGGAGGAGAGGTGGTACTGACAGGGAGGACAGAGTAATGATGAGGATGCAGGGAGGAGAGTTGGTAATGAGAGGGAGGACAGAGGAATGATGAGGATGCAGGGAGGAGAGGTGGTAATGAGAGGGAGGACAGAGGAATGATGAGGATGCAGGGAGGAGAGTTGGTAATGAGAGGGATGACAGAGGAATGATGAGGGTGCAGGGAGGGGAGGTGGTAATGACATGGAGTACAGAGGAATGATGAGGATGCAGGGAGGAGAGGTGGTAATGAGAGTGAGGACAGAGGAATGATGAGGGTGCAGGGAGGGGAGGTGGTAATGACATGGAGTACAGAGGAATGATGAGGATGCAGGGAGGAGAGGTGGTAATGAGAGTGAGGACAGAGGAATGATGAGGATGCAGGGAGGAGATGTGGTAATGCCAGGGAGGACAGAGGAATGATGAGGATGCAGTGAGGAGAGGTGGTAATGAGAGGGCGGACAGAGGAATGATGAAGATGCAGGGAGGAGAGGTGGTAATGAGGGGGAGGACAGAGGAATGATGAGGATGCAGGGAGGAGAGGTGGTAATGAGAGGGAGGACAGAGGAATGATGAGGATGCAGGGAGGAGAGTTGGTGAAGGTGGATGAGTTTAAATACTTGCGGTCAATAGTTCAGAGTAACGGTGACTGTGGAAGAGAGGTGGAGAAGAGAGTACAGGCAGGGTGGAGTGGTTGAAGAAGAGTGTTTGGAGTGATTTGTGACAGACTGGTACCAGTAAGAGTGAAAGGGAAGTTCTATAAGATGGTAGTGAGACCAGCTATGTTATATGGGTTGGAGACAGTGGCATTGACAAAAAGGCAGGAGTTAGAGCTGGATGTGGCAGAGTTAAAGATGTTAAGATTTGCACTGGGTGTGATGAGGATGGACAGAATTAGAAATTAGTATATTAGAGACTCGGCTTACATTGGATAGTTTGGAGTCAAAGCCAGAGAGGCAAGATTGCATTGGTTTGGGCATGTGTTGAGGAGGGATGCTGGGTATATTGTGAGAAGGATGCTAAGGATGGAGCTGGCAGGTAAGAGGAAAAGAGGAAAACCTAAGGTAAGGTTTATGGATGTGAGGACATGCAGGTGGTTGGTGTGACAGAGCAACATGCAGAAGACAGGAAGAAATGGAAATAGATGATCTGCTATGGTAACTCCTAATGGGAGCAGCTGAAAGAAAAAGAAGAATGTGTATTACTGCTCTAGATAAACTGCATTTTTGTTAACTGATAATGCTATTTTACAGATGTGTGTGTTCGGGTCTACTTTGAAACATCTAAAACCCATAACATCTAATTTCATAATATTGAGACCAGAACATCTAAAACCCAAGCATCTAAAACCCATAACATCGAATTTTATAACATCTAACACTACAAATCACAAGAAATTAAAATCCCCTCCACATATAACAACACCAAACTACCAAACACATGCCTTCCACACCCCTGTAAATTAAATATGCCAACTCCAAGATCGCACTACAGTGGGAAAAAGTTAATTTCCTAACCCCACTGTATCAGTCCTTCCTGCAGAAATGTAATACAAAGTGTGTTTGGTAGTTTGGTGTCATTATATGTTGTTATATGTGGACAGGATGTTATTTTCATGTGATTTGTACTGTTAGATGTTATCAAAATTCAATGTTATGTGTTTTAGATGTTTTGGTTGTTAGATGTTCTGGTCTCAATGTTATGAATTTAGATGTTATGGGTTTTAGATGTTTTGAAGGTGACCCGTGTGTTCACTATACTCTTGTTATCTCTTACTAAATGTAATTCTGATTTTCTGTATGTTCCCAGGCTGAGACTGCTATTGGTCACTTGTGATCAGTGTTATAACCTGGTTAACAAATGTTAAATAAAATAAAAGGGATGGCCTATATGTCTATCTACAGAGCTTTCATATATCTCCAAAACCTTTGTCCACCTCCTTTGTGCCTTTTTAGGTAATGTCAATGCATTACAACTACCATCCTTGGGATGTCAAACTCTAAACACTTAAAGGTAGTGCTGTTTAATACTAGAAGCTTAAAAAAATGAATGCCTTCCCAAGCAGTCTTCTTGTCCATAGAAATTATTTACATCTGCATCATCATTGAAACATAGTTCCCATGTATTGATAAGACGCACTCCATACCAGGATGAATGCCTACCACTGTTTAAGACCAGCAACTGAGTGCAACTTGGTGATAGATGGTTGTGTGTTCATATTCCTCAACAACTACATGACATCTAGACCTATATGGTAAGAGAATGACTTGGAAATTATCAGCATTGAAATAACTATCAGTAAAATCCCTAGCACAATCTGCCTAACAACCGAACCCCTTTTATGACATCCACTACCCAAAGGTCTTGTATAACAAACATTGAATCTATAATTATAGAACTACCATTTTTGATAACCTATCTATAAATTGGAAGATCCCTACCACTCCAAATAAATAGGCCTTGCACTTTGTAGGTTTCTTCAGTGCCAATCCACTTGACAAGATCTTGGTTTCCTCATACCAGAGGACAAATTTTACCTATTCTTCACACATATCACTTTACTATGCTCTGTGCCTACAGCCACTGAAATAACTATTCAGATACAACCATCATTTAGTGGTCCTCACCATCAGAACACAACCAACCCTACCCACAAACCCTACAATATTTAGGGATTTCTGTAAGGCAAACTTGAATTTAATTAGTTTAGCTACAATTTGAAGGAAAAGTCCTCCTCCCCTTGACAACCATCTGTTGTATTTGCAAACAGCTTCTATGCTCATCTCAGTGTTTACATTAGGACATTGGTCCATATTTCTAACAAATACAATACAATGCAAAATTTTGGAATAAATCTACATGGTGGAACCATAATATTAATAAGCTTCGGAAAAAAAGGAAAAGAAAAACTAACAAAAGTAAGAAGAGTCATTTCCAGGATTATAGAGCCCTCATCATCCTCATCATGAAACAAACAGCTCAGGAGGTTAATAAAATCCACCAAAGCCAAGTTTAAGGCAAAATAGCTACTTAGCCAAAGATATTCACAAGGCCTTTTTTAGTTATTTTCATAATGCCCAGAGCACAATGCATTAACGAGCTGAGCTGATTGAGATCAACATTATCTATACTGAGGCTGAAGATATAGCAAACTTACAGGCTGGTAAATCCTGCTCTAAATGTTCTCCTCTAACCCCTCTTGTCTGTCTGTCCTACAAGATACATCTAAAACTGGCTCTCCTTCAGCTATCACACAAGACCAGTTCCTAAAAGTGCTATCAAAAGATAAAAATACTGCATTTACATGTCCTGACAATATCTGTAGATGCACCTAAAATAGTATGAGGCACAATTAGTGACCCTCCCCACAACAACACTGTTCAACATCTACCTCCATAGAGGCTTCAAGCAAATGGAGGACAGCTACAGCCATTCCCCCTACATAAGAGAGTACCTTCCACAGATATAGGCAATTATAAACCCGCAAGTCTATTCAACCTCATATGCAAAGCCATGGAAAGATGTATCATGGAACTAATCAAAGCAGGCCACAGAGAACCCCCAAACACTGGACCTGTCTCAGTTTGGATTTGTCAAGCGCAGGTCATGCTTACTTAGTCTGGTGGACTGTTTTGAAACTGCAGCCACAGCAATGGCTAAAGATAAAATAGTTCACATCATATCCCTTAACCTGGTCAATGCTTTTGACACAGTCCCTCACTCAAACATAGTAGAAGAGCTGAATAAACCCCATATATATCACTGACTGGATTGCCAGATGGCTCACTTATGCAGGAAATCAAAATAGGTAAAGCTGCCTTCACAAACAGACCAGTCACCAGTGGAGTCCCTAGGGTAAAGTAATGATACCCCTCTCCTGTTCAGCATCTACCTGTTTGGAATAAAAGCCAATACTAGCAGTGGCTGAGTAAGTTTGCAGATGACTGGAAGTTAAGAAACAGTCATTAAACCTCAAATGACTTTGCCATCCTACAGGAAGGTTTGTCCCAAATAAATAATTGCTGCCAAACTCATGGACTGAAACAAGCAGAAAACATGCATTATTGTATCATTTGGAAATGAATCAATCCTGAGGAAGTATCACATTGACAATACACCCCTAACAGTTGAACAGCTTGTTCAGGATTCACAGAGGTATGTGGGCAGTGATCTAACTTTTGAACAACACTTGCCCATTTTCATAAGATTGTGTCCCCTTTAGTCAGCCCCTATTAGGCCAGTCATTGAGTATAATGCCCCCCCCCCGGCCTGTATCTATCCAGACACACACAACTGCAATACCCACAGAGACAGATACCTTACTGAAAGGATACAAGGCCTAAAAAATATGTCCTACATTGAGCCCCTTAAAGCCCGGTCACTATATTTGGTATCTTACAGACTATTAAAAGGTGACCTGTGTCCGGCATACAAAGCATCCTCTGACCCAATTCTGATAAAACTACTGCACATCAGCAAGTCAAATGGTATCAGAAATACTTAGTCGACGGATCTAAACCACTTCCGCAAAATTAACAGGGCAAATGTATATCACACAGAGGATACTGCTGATCTAGTACAGTCCATGTGAAATAAAGCTCATCCCTTTTCATATTCAAGCTCAACTTGGAGCTACAGATGGGTAATAGAAAATTTGCCACAGGACTATCCCGTGATACTAATAGACAGAGGCAGCTCCTAAACACTTTATCCCATGCAGGTGTCCCCTCAAATTATCTATGGTATGATCCTCATTATTCTCACTAGGGGTAAGTGGTACGATCCTCATTATTCTCACTAGGGGTAAGTGGTACGATCCTCATTATTCTCACTAGGGGTAAGTGGTATGATCCTATTTATTCTCACTAGGGGTAAGTGGTATGATCCTCATTATTCTCACTAGGGGTAAGTGGTATGATCCTCATTATTCTCACTAGGGGTAAGTGGTATGATCCTCATTATTCTCACTAGGGGTAAGTGGTATGATCCTCATTATTCTCACTAGGGGTAAGTGGTATCATCCTCATTATTCTCACTAGGGGTAAGTGGTATCATCCTCATTATTCTCACTAGGGGTAAGTGGTATGATCCTCATTATTCTCACTAGGGGTAAGTGGTATGATCCTCATTATTCTCACTAGGGGTATGATCCTCATTATTCTCACTAGGGGTAAGTGGTATGATCCTCATTATTCTCACTAGGGGTAAGTGGTATGATCCTCATTATTCTCACTAGGGGTAAGTGGTACGATCCTCATTATTCTCACTAGGGGTAAGTGGTACGATCCTCATTATTCTCACTAGGGGTAAGTGGTATGATCCTCATTATTCTCACTAGGGGTAAGTGGTATGATCCTCATTATTCTCACTAGGGGTAAGTGGTATGATCCTCATTATTCTCACTAGGGGTAAGTGGTACGATCCTCATTATTCTCACTAGGGGTAAGCGGTATGATCCTCATTATTCTCACTAGGGGTAAGTGGTATGATCCTCATTATTCTCACTAGGGGTAAGTGGTATGATCCTCATTATTCTCACTGGGGTAAGTGGTATGATCCTCATTATTCTCACTAGGGGTAAGTGGTATGATCCTCATTATTCTCACTAGGGGTAAGTGGTATGATCCTCATTATTCTCACTAGGGGTAAGTGGTATGATCCTCATTATTCTCACTGGGGTAAGTGGTATGATCCTCATTATTCTCACTAGGGGTAAGTGGTATGATCCTCATTATTCTCACTGGGGTAAGTGGTATGATCCTCATTATTCTCACTAGGGGTAAGTGGTATGATCCTCATTATTCTCACTAGGGGTAAGTGGTATGATCCTCATTATTCTCACTAGGGGTAAGTGGTATGATCCTCATTATTCTCACTAGGGGTAAGTGGTATGATCCTCATTATTCTCACTAGGGGTAAGTGGTATCATCCTCATTATTCTCACTAGGGGTAAGTGGTATGATCCTCATTATTCTCACTAGGGATAAGTGGTACGATCCTCATTATTCTCACTAGGGGTATGATCCTCATTATTCTCACTAGGGGTAAGTGGTATGATCCTCATTATTCTCACTAGGGGTAAGTGGTACGATCCTCATTATTCTCACTAGGGGTAAGTGGTACGATCCTCATTATTCTCACTAGGGGTAAGTGGTATGATCCTCATTATTCTCACTAGGGGTAAGTGGTATGATCCTCATTATTCTCACTAGGGGTAAGCGGTATGATCCTCATTATTCTCACTAGGGGTAAGTGGTATGATCCTCATTATTCTCACTAGGGGTAAGTGGTACGATCCTCATTATTCTCACTAGGGGTAAGTGGTACGATCCTCATTATTCTCACTAGGGGTAAGTGGTATGATCCTCATTATTCTCACTAGGGGTAAGTGGTATGATCCTCATTATTCTCACTAGGGGTAAGTGGTATGATCCTCATTATTCTCACTAGGGGTAAGTGGTATTATCCTCATTATTCTCACTAGGGGTAAGTGGTATGATCCTCATTATTCTCACTAGGGGTAAGCGGTATGATCCTCATTATTCTCACTAGGGGTAAGTGGTATGATCCTCATTATTCTCACTAGGGGTAAGCGGTATGATCCTCATTATTCTCACTAGGGGTAAGTGGTATGTTCCTCATTATTCTCACTAGGGGTAAGTGGTATGATCCTCATTATTCTCACTAGGGGTAACATATATAATTATTGATCATGGAATGGATAAGGCCAAGCTAACACCAAATGGTATTGGTTAATTCAAGCACCAAAATGGAAATTTGATAGGCCTAAACTGTCTGCAAGAGCAGCTAACCTGTGAACCAATAACACATACATTTGCTGAGTCCCTGGTATTAAAAAAAAAAACTTATACAACAGAGTCATCAAAATGAAACTGTATCAAAGAAAAAACTAACTTCTAAGCAAAATCAAGTCTGACAAGCTAAGTATGAACTGAAAGTTGCCACCACTAATATGGACAAACACCAGTCTTTCTTCTGCTATGTTAGGAATCTCAAAAACAGTGCCCAGCAGCATACCAAATTCATTCATAACAACACTTGCCACTCAAACCCTTAGGACATAGTTAACATACTAGCTAACAATTTTGTTCTAACTTCTCCCTTCCGCCCCCACCCACTCTTACACCACATAATGCATTATCTACAGCCCCACCCCCAGAGATCACCTCTGAGATAAAATAAACACCACTCCATGGCATCTGACAATGTACCAGGTTGCCTCCTCAACAGTATGAAATGCTTCCTCACTGACCCACTCCAACATGTGGCATGAGACACTGTCTCACTGATCCACTCCAACATGTGGCATAAGATGCTGTCTCGCTGACCCACTCTAACATGTGGCATGATACGCTGTCTTGCTGACCCACTCCAACATGTGGCATGAGATGCTGTCTCACTGACCCACTCCAACATGTGGCATGAGATGCTGTCTCACTGACCCATTCCAACATGTGGCATGATATGCTGTCTCACTGACCACTCCAACATGTGGTATGAGACGCTGTCTCACTGACCCACTCCAACATGTGACATGAGACTCTTTCTCACTGAAACACTCCAACATGTGGCATGAGATGCTGTCTCACTGACCCACTCCATGTGGCATGACATGCTGTCTCACTGACCACTCCACGTGGCATGAAACACTGTCTCATTGACCGACTCCAACATGTGACATGAGACGCTGTCTCACTGAAACACTCCAACATGTAATGAGTTGCTGTCTCACTGCACTGACCCACATGTTCACTGACCCACTCCATGTGGCATGAGATGCTGTCTCACTGACCCCCTCTAACATGTCTTAGATTGCAAATAGATTCATAACAGAAACATGGAAAACAGTTGTGGTTATCTCTTTTCATAACACAACTTCTTAACACTCCATTCCCTGTCTTGTGATGCTACACTCATGAATGACCATTGATAGCATCATTAACATACTGGACATCAACATTTAACATTACTCAGATGAATGTACCTGAAGCAAGACTGCATTCTTGACATGGAAATTGTTGGCAAAGTGGCAGCTGTATGCACCAGGCATGAGTGATATGGCTATTTGTGCAATGCTGTAACCCTCTGTGTGTATCTCTCCCCTAATTTATCATATACTTTCAAAGTAAACTAGTTCTTCTAATTCTTGTGAGGTGTAACTTAGGCCTTGCAAAATGCTCCTTTGCATTTATGAAACTCCACATAAATAGTAATAACTGCTGGGGTCTTTACATCCATAACTGTTACTTTTAAACTACTTAAATCTGTTCTCCATATTTTTATTGTTAGTCTGCTGGCTTTTAATTTGAAATTCATGATACAGGCAGAAAAACTCTTACCCTGATAGCTATTAGAGCTGGTTGTTTCACAGTGCTTAGTTCTGCACTTTGGGTTGTGGGCCTTGCTCCATTTGCCCTCGCTATTATCAGGCTCACTCTGCCCTCTACTTTACCTTAATTCCCACCCACCCCATTTGCTCAACAATCCAAAGACATGCATCTAGAGCATTTCTCCCTGGGCATCCGCTGAAAATAGGCTCTGTCCTAGTTGGATTTTCCCTGTCAACAAATGTTAAATAAATAAATAAATAAAATAAATAAAAATTCAACCAAACTGACTCCATGCCTGTGAAACAATCAACCAGTTACCAATATCTCCACCCCACTTTTGTCTCCCCAGCAACACTATCACTCACCATTATATCCATTTCACCATCTTCTACCAACCCTCTACAAAATGTCACGTGTTTTTTCACAGTTGTCTTTGGTTCCAAGCCGTAACAACTCACTTCATTTTTATACCTCCAACTAATATAACACACCCAATTGCCCTTTTCCTTTCACTTAACTGCGTACCTCTTGTTCCAGCCCCTACAAACCTCGTCTCTGCCCCTTTCCCCTATTCCATCCAATACCACTGAAATGATGTTTACATCTCATCATCCTGCCACCACTTCCTGCCCACCTCTTGTTCCAGCCCCTACAAATTTTGTCTCCGCCCCTTTCCTCTATTCCATCCAATACCACTGAAATGATGTTTACATCTCATCATCCTGCCACCACTTCCTGCCCATTTTACATTCCCCTACCCACACACCTCACACAAACATATTACTTAACCCTTTTCAGTTCTTCTTTACAATAACGCTATGTTTATATGTTACCTGTACTATACATTTCTTGAAGTATAAAACCTTTAATCACAGAACACTGAAGCTGATAGCAAAAGACAAACTCAAACTAAAGTTGCTTTCTCTCTGTCACGACAGCACATCAAACTTGTAATTAAGTGGTAGCCTATAGAGCTTTTCTTGCATACTCCCAGTTCACAGCCACAGCTCCTCATGGTGTCTACAACTTTTCTGAGTTGGCTTCTTTAACTAAGTGACTTAACAGACAATAATAGGCATTATATTAAAGTGCAATGAGTTATTAAAAATGGCACTAAGAGTGTTAATCTATGATGTTCTGCAGTAGAGAAATTAATCACTGTCACTTATTATTCATATTTTCATATTTATGTTCACATTTTCATAACTGAGAGCCTTACATTTTACTGGGGGGTATGATGTGATATGCCATGGTGACAGTTAGGAAAAAACATCGTCAGTGTCCATTTATGTCACACTGTAGCTCAGATATTGCTAGTAGTTTGTTAGTATTTATGAAAATAAATATTTCCATATGTACTTCATAGCTCAAAAAGCAAGCGACTTACAAATTGTTACATGACAGGTGAAACCTTAGATTTTGTTGAAGAAAACAGTCTTTTACATTTGCACTGTAAGTTGCACATCTTTAGAGAGATTCAGTGTTATTTCTATTGCTAATTATACAACTACCATATCTTTTATTACTTCTGTAAATATCTCAATAAACAAGCACTCATATAGGAATTTCTTGCTGTCATGTGAAAGCTTGTTTGGTTAAAAATATTCTAAATATATATGTCTGTGCTGTACAGTTTCAAAGCTAGCGAAAGTTTATCAAAAATATAATTTTGTGTTTGTGTGCATTAGAATATAGTATTTCTGGAAAGACTATGAAAGCACTTACTGATACTACTTTAAAGAGTATTTCTTACTGATAATATTGCTGTTTGTTCAGTTTTAATATATTTTATTGTTAAAATATTTACTTTATGTTATCTTATGTTTTTTAGTTATTTTTCAGAAAATGCTTTGGAATGCAAAACTTGTACAGGAGGCCAGAGGGGTGACATTCCACACCACATAGGTGTTAATTAGTTAAACGGGCATTCAGTAACATACATTAACAATTTACGTAACATTTGCTACTTAAATTAGATTCATATGAAAGTAGAGGCAACTATTACAGTATAAAAGACAATTATGCATTAGTAGATTTTGAGCATTGAGTATGTGCATAGGTGTATTATTGAGTCTAAGAACCAGAAAATAGATCATGTGATCAGGGCTTAGATATTGGGGTGAGAGGAAGAAGTATGTAGGACAGAAAAGGTTTATATTGCAGTTAAGAGGAAAGATATAAAGCAAATTCACAGACAATTGTATATATGGCTAGCATATATATATATATATATATATATATATATATATATATATATATATATATATATATATATATATATATATATATATATATATATTACAGGTATAAGGGAGGGGTGAGCAGTGTCACAAAATAAAGTATATATCTGAGAGATGCTAGTAAAATATATTTTCAGTGGTGCAGCAAGTAGCACACTAGCCATTGGTGCAGAAGGCTGTGGGTTCTATTCTCATAACAGTTAGCTTGGTTACTAATGCTGCAGTACAGCAAAAGGGTGGTGCAGCACTTATGAGTGAGCCATCGTGAGCCGTCCTTCGAATGAGATGTTAAACCAGCCGTCCTTTGAATGAGATGTTAAACCAGCCGTCCTTTGAATGAGATGTTAAACCAGCCGTCCTTTGAATGAGATGTTAAACCAGCCGTCCTTTGAATGAGATGTTAAACCAGCCGTCCTTTGAATGAGATGTTAAACCAGCCGTCCTTTGAATGAGATGTTAAACCAGCCGTCCTTTGAATGAGATGTTAAACCAGCCGTCCTTTGAATGAGATGTTAAACCAGCCGTCCTTTGAATGAGATGTTAAACCAGCCGTCCTTTGAATGAGATGTTAAACCAGCCGTCCTTTGAATGAGATGTTAAACCAGCCGTCCTTTGAATGAGATGTTAAACCAGCCGTCCTTTGAATGAGATGTTAAACCAGCCGTCCTTTGAATGAGATGTTAAACCAGCCGTCCTTTGAATGAGATGTTAAACCAGCCGTCCTTTGAATGAGATGTTAAACCAGCCGTCCTTTGAATGAGATGTTAAACCAGCCGTCCTTTGAATGAGATGTTAAACCAGCCGTCCTTTGAATGAGATGTTAAACCAGCCGTCCTTTGAATGAGATGTTAAACCAGCCGTCCTTTGAATGAGATGTTAAACCAGCCGTCCTTTGAACGAGATGTTAAACCAGCCGTCCTTTGAACGAGATGTTAAACCAGCCGTCCTTTGAACGAGATGTTAAACCAGCCGTCCTTTGAATGAGATGTTAAACCAGCCGTCCTTTGAATGAGATGTTAAACCAGCCGTCCTTTGAATGAGATGTTAAACCAGCCGTCCTTTGAATGAGATGTTAAACCAGCCGTCCTTTGAATGAGATGTTAAACCAGCCGTCCTTTGAATGAGATGTTAAACCAGCCGTCCTTTGAATGAGATGTTAAACCAGCCGTCCTTTGAATGAGATGTTAAACCAGCCGTCCTTTGAATGAGATGTTAAACCAGCCGTCCTTTGAATGAGATGTTAAACCAGCCGTCCTTTGAATGAGATGTTAAACCAGCCGTCCTTTGAATGAGATGTTAAACCAGCCGTCCTTTGAATGAGATGTTAAACCAGCCGTCCTTTGAATGAGATGTTAAACCAGCCGTCCTTTGAATGAGATGTTAAACCAGCCGTCCTTTGAATGAGATGTTAAACCAGCCGTCCTTTGAATGAGATGTTAAACCAGCCGTCCTTTGAATGAGATGTTAAACCAGCCGTCCTTTGAATGAGATGTTAAACCAGCCGTCCTTTGAATGAGATGTTAAACCAGCCGTCCTTTGAATGAGATGTTAAACCAGCCGTCCTTTGAATGAGATGTTAAACCAGCCGTCCTTTGAATGAGATGTTAAACCAGCCGTCCTTTGAATGAGATGTTAAACCAGCCGTCCTTTGAATGAGATGTTAAACCAGCCGTCCTTTGAATGAGATGTTAAACCAGCCGTCCTTTGAATGAGATGTTAAACCAGCCGTCCTTTGAATGAGATGTTAAACCAGCCGTCCTTTGAATGAGATGTTAAACCAGCCGTCCTTTGAATGAGATGTTAAACCAGCCGTCCTTTGAATGAGATGTTAAACCAGCCGTCCTTTGAATGAGATGTTAAACCAGCCGTCCTTTGAATGAGATGTTAAACCAGCCGTCCTTTGAATGAGATGTTAAACCAGCCGTCCTTTGAATGAGATGTTAAACCAGCCGTCCTTTGAATGAGATGTTAAACCAGCCGTCCTTTGAATGAGATGTTAAACCAGCCGTCCTTTGAATGAGATGTTAAACCAGCCGTCCTTTGAATGAGATGTTAAACCAGCCGTCCTTTGAATGAGATGTTAAACCAGCCGTCCTTTGAATGAGATATTAAACCAGCCGTCCTTTGAATGAGATGTTAAACCAGCCGTCCTTTGAATGAGATGTTAAACCAGCCGTCCTTTGAATGAGATGTTAAACCAGCCGTCCTTTGAATGAGATGTTAAACCAGCCGTCCTTTGAATGAGATGTTAAACCAGCCGTCCTTTGAATGAGATGTTAAACCAGCCGTCCTTTGAATGAGATGTTAAACCAGCCGTCCTTTGAATGAGATGTTAAACCAGCCGTCCTTTGAATGAGATGTTAAACCAGCCGTCCTTTGAATGAGATGTTAAACCAGCCGTCCTTTGAATGAGATGTTAAACCAGCCGTCCTTTGAATGAGATGTTAAACCAGCCGTCCTTTGAATGAGATGTTAAACCAGCCGTCCTTTGAATGAGATGTTAAACCAGCCGTCCTTTGAATGAGATGTTAAACCAGCCGTCCTTTGAATGAGATGTTAAACCAGCCGTCCTTTGAATGAGATGTTAAACCAGCCGTCCTTTGAATGAGATGTTAAACCAGCCGTCCTTTGAATGAGATGTTAAACCAGCCGTCCTTTGAATGAGATGTTAAACCAGCCGTCCTTTGAATGAGATGTTAAACCAGCCGTCCTTTGAATGAGATGTTAAACCAGCCGTCCTTTGAATGAGATGTTAAACCAGCCGTCCTTTGAATGAGATGTTAAACCAGCCGTCCTTTGAATGAGATGTTAAACCAGCCGTCCTTTGAATGAGATGTTAAACCAGCCGTCCTTTGAATGAGATGTTAAACCAGCCGTCCTTTGAATGAGATGTTAAACCAGCCGTCCTTTGAATGAGATGTTAAACCAGCCGTCCTTTGAATGAGATGTTAAACCAGCCGTCCTTTGAATGAGATGTTAAACCAGCCGTCCTTTGAATGAGATGTTAAACCAGCCGTCCTTTGAATGAGATGTTAAACCAGCCGTCCTTTGAATGAGATGTTAAACCAGCCGTCCTTTGAATGAGATGTTAAACCAGCCGTCCTTTGAATGAGATGTTAAACCAGCCGTCCTTTGAATGAGATGTTAAACCAGCTGTCCTTTGAATGAGATGTTAAACCAGCCGTCCTTTGAATGAGATGTTAAACCAGCCGTCCTTTGAATGAGATGTTAAACCAGCCGTCCTTTGAATGAGATGTTAAACCAGCCGTCCTTTGAATGAGATGTTAAACCAGCCGTCCTTTGAATGAGATGTTAAACCAGCCGTCCTTTGAATGAGATGTTAAACCAGCCGTCCTTTGAATGAGATGTTAAACCAGCCGTCCTTTGAATGAGATGTTAAACCAGCCGTCCTTTGAATGAGATGTTAAACCAGCCGTCCTTTGAATGAGATGTTAAACCAGCCGTCCTTTGAATGAGATGTTAAACCAGCCGTCCTTTGAATGAGATGTTAAACCAGCCGTCCTTTGAATGAGATGTTAAACCAGCCGTCCTTTGAATGAGATGTTAAACCAGCCGTCCTTTGAATGAGATGTTAAACCAGCCGTCCTTTGAATGAGATGTTAAACCAGCCGTCCTTTGAATGAGATGTTAAACCAAAGCTCCATCTGTTTGAGTTGGTAGCAGCTCAGCTGGATATAAATAAACCTACAGCACCTATTGAAAAGAGTAAAGGTCCTTTATTTATATGCATAAATAAATCTTATTTACAAAAATATTTACATATTTAGAAATATCTACAAATGTACAGATGTAGAAATCCCTTTACACATATTTATAATTTACTTTACACTCATACTAAATTTTCATCCCTATTAGACCCCTACAACTTTTTCCATTACTACCATCTGATTTTTAATTAATATAACTACTAAAGTCCATTTACCATTAAACATAATTTTATTTATCCTTTCACTCCATATGACCCATATAACATAAAATAACTTTTTATCTATTCTTTTAATATATTCTTTGCTTCTGTTTTTATAATATCTATATTTAATCATATCCAGGTTTATTTACCCACTTTGTTTTATATCTTGGAAAAAAATCTTCTTTACATAGTTTTTCCAATACCTTTTTTACTCTTTCACATTTCAAAAACACATGCTTCATAGTTTTTCCTTTATACAATGTACACATATTATATCATTTGTATTTTTTATAGCATATTTCCTTTTACTGGAAGTTTATATATTACCAATCTCCACAAAATGACATCCTACGTTCTGATTGCACCATTTACTGCCTATTTTTATAGCTTTATTTTTTTCATCTTAGACCTTCCAATGGTTTTACATAATAATATTTTATCATTATATTATTATAACTGACTTTTATATATTTTTTTCTGTATTATCAATTTTTATTTTCCACAGAAATATTTTTTCTTGGTAACATTTTATTTCTTTATTTTTTGTCTTATTTTACAGTATCCCAAGATGTATCCTGCTTATATTTATACAATTTTACTACTAAGCTCCTCTTTTTCATTTGTCCACTTCAACACTTTGTATAAATTTGATGATGTAGCGTATATGACTGGGTTAATAAATCATTTCTATTTGTTTACACACAGCACCACTGTTTCACTAGAATCACCATATGATGTGTCTTTCGGCTTTTCCTGGTTAGGAGTCGCCACAGCAGAACTCCGGCTCGCTAATCAAACCGGACAGTGTCTTACTGTGAGGTGACAATGCGACCGCAGCACCACCATACCATATAAATGAAAAACATATCTGCAATAATTCCTTTCAAATGCTGTTTTTAACATAAATCCACTTGCTAAGTATGCTATTTTCCCATCAGTACTGAATTTATCAAATAAGACTTTTTTCTAATGATAATTTATATATTTTCCAGAAAAGACAGGTTTGTTCTATTTCTTCTATTGTTTTCCCCATTTAATTCTACTTGCATCTTTATTCCCAAATGTTATACCTAACAGAGAAATGTAATTAATTGTAAAATATATCCTCCTAGCTTTACTACATCGCCTAAACCTTTACTATTTTCTTTATTTAAAGCCATCCCTATCAACTCTAAACACTCAGTGCAAATAATTACTTCTGTTAACCAACTTTTGTGTTTTTTGCAATTATTATAATGTCATCTACATATGTTAACAGAACTGGAATTCTTAACCCTTCAGATGTTATATATCCCACCTCCTTCATTTTGTAATTTATTTCACATACTATCACATTCACAACTAATGCAAAGAGTATGCAACTTATTGGACATCCCTGTCTTATACCCTCTTCATATGTACATCTTGGCTTTACCAGCCATTTACAGGTATTTTTACTTTATTATTACTATATGCTGACATACATCATTTCTGAATTTTATCACTTATATTATATTCTTTCATTATTACCCATTAGACTTCATGTACAACTTCTTTTCTATTCATAATTTCATCCACAATTTTTCTTCTGTCATTAATAATTCTTGATAACCCTTCCCCTTTATACTATATATACTATCTTCCATAATACAAATCTCTTTTGTATTATTTTCATAAACATCTTATAATCATTATTATTCAATACTATCAGTCTCCAGTTTTTAATTGTTTATTATCTTCCTCCCTCCCTCTATATGAATTTAAGTATTCCACTGCATAATTCTTAATACATTTTTAATGATTCAAATTCTTTAAAAGTATTTTTTGCCAGTCCCTTAAATTTTCATGCACGTCATATCCCTTCCACTTAGTCCTGCAGCCAAATCTACATTTAGTTCTCCTAATACTTTATCTAGCTCATTTAAAGAAATCTCCTTTTCCAAGTCTTTATTTTCTTTTTCTGCTAAATTTTTAAATTTCCACATTTTTCACTACCTTCTTTTTCCTTTAAACATTTCTTTTACATATTGTACTACAATGTTCAGAATATTTTCCCGAGTTCTTTCTATTTCTCCATTTACATTTTATTTCCCTCATTATACTACCATATTCCTTTATAAATATGCTTAAATAACTTGCTGCTATTTATCTTTTTCCATGTAAAACATATATTTGTTTATATAACAATTCTTGAATTTTTTTTCTTGATTTCTTTCATATGAATCTTTTTTCTTTCTCAAAGTTTTTTCTTTTATGTTCTAAATCTTCCAAAGCATCATTATATGATCTTTTATATTTTTCTCTATTTTTCTCACGTTGCCAGTATAAATTTTTTTTTATATTTTTCCTTAAATATCATCTACCATTCAGACCATTTTTTATAAAATCTCCTCATAGTAGTATGACCTTTCCTTAATTGTATTACTGATCTCTTTCCTTTTCATTCTCTGATTTCTCATTTATCCTTTTTATTCCTTTGCCTATTTTTATATCTTCCTTGTTTTCCTTTATCTCTAGCTGTATTGCAAGATGATCAAAGAATATTGTTTCAACTACCCCCTTCTCCTGCAACTAAACCTTCTGGTATTAAAAATGATCTATTTCAGTTCTATACATACCCATTCTGTATGTCCATGAATTTTGTCCCAAATGTTTTACCTACCACATCTTATAACTTCTAACATTTTTCTTGTATCATTTCTTTCCTTTCTTTTTACACTTGCCTCTTAAATCCCAATTAAAGTCTCCTAGTATTATAATATTAATAACTACATAGTCTAAAATCTGATGAAATCAGCTTTCCCTTTCTTTACAGTTAGCATAAGTATATAATGTCATAATACTATACATTTGTTCTTTCCATTTTATTGTATTCCTACAGAATATGTCTATTCCAGAACATCTCTCATTTCCCAAATTCCAGGTTATGTTTCCTCCCCATAGTTTCTCTGCTTGTAACCTTTTTTAATTTAATAACATCTACATCACACATATTACACCACTCCAAAATCCCTATTCTTCTTCTTATATTTGTAATACTATTCACATTTATGAAAGCACTCTAAAATTTTCCTTTTCTATTTTCCTTAGATTTGCGGCTTTATAAATTCATAGATAATTACTAGACTAGCTTTCGTAATATGCCATTTTAAGCCTAGCCAATTTCCTTCCAATGGCAAGAATCAAAAACTGTACCTTGTGTCTCTGAGTCAAACATCCTAATGATTATATCAACCCTCAATTATTAGCTGTAAGTATTCTTTCTCATCAATTTCCATTCTGTTTTTCTACTTATCCCTTTACATTTTGTTTCTTTTTTATTTTTTTTTGCTCTTTTAACCAAAAAAAAAAAAGTGTGAGAGAGCGAACCCTTGGATAATGTAAAAAAACAAATGAGTCTGAGGTACCAATCCAGTCTTTGAACAAAATAAAAAAAAAAACAAGGAGCTTTAAACCTGTAATACTGTACAAACCATTTATTCATTAAAAGTTGAGTCCCTTTTAATACCAGGACCTCATCAGAACTGAAAATTACATACTCAAGCCAGTATTTAAAACTAAACAATAATAAAAAAAGCATGACTACACAGAGCAAATCAAATGAATACTCTAGGGTTAAAGCGCCTTTTTGTTCTGTGATTGAATTGGTACCTTGGACTCTCTTGGTTATGTTTTTTATCAATATAATTCTTTTTTTTTTACTGCCTCCTGTCTTCTTCATCACTTATTTCAGAACCTCCTTCTATGTCTTTATTATTTTTTTCATCTATTTTTCTTCTATTTTTACTACTTCTAAAATTTCTTCTCTTTGCTCATTTTATTCTTTCTTTTTCCTTATTATTTTTATTTTTTGCATTCCATTCATAAATGTCAACTATTGTTATGTTTATAACATTTCAATTCACATTTTTTTGCATCATGTGTCCCATTTCTCAACAAATATAAGATATACTTTTGTCACAGTTGCTTATCAAATGCCCTTCTTTTCCACAAAGGAAAGTAAAATATGTTTTGGGTTGTCCCCATTATTTTATGACACCCCTATTCCCCTCCGCATTTATCATGATTCGTATATGTATATTTCTTCTCTTTCTATTTTTAACACAATGTCACAATCCCAGCTGCCAGTCTATAAAACCTTTTTGTCATAAACTTTTGCAATATCCAACATTTTCAAATAACTTGTCAAAGTCTGTCTTTCTACCACAGTTCACAATTGTACATGCATTTTCTTTTTTTGTTTCTCTGTTAAATGTTTTTATCACATAAAGATTCCATTGGTTACAATATTTCTATTTTTCATATTCTCCAAGAAAATTTTCCATTGAAAAAATGCTCTCAATACAATGTCACAAAATCTCTTTATTTATTTGTTTATTGACATTTGATTACAATGAAAGCTCATTTTCAGTGGACACCTGGGGAGAAAAGCTTCAATTTAGTGCAAAACATTTTAAGAAAAATAATTTTATAATCTTCAAAAATAGAACAAAAACATCTGCAGTTTAAGTAATTATAACAAATTAGACATACTATAAAAATATTGGTTAAGAATCAATACAAGGTATATGACAATCATTTAACATTTATAGAAATTTTAGACAGTTTGCTGAGATATTGAAGGTAAGTTAGTCTAATACAAATAAGAATAGCAATATGAAGTGAGAAAAAAACAGTGTCATGAAATATTTAGAAAGAAAGTCGGGGAAGATATCAGTAAGGAAGTGAGTGAAAAGGGAGAGTAAGAAGGTGTAAGGAATAAAAAGGCATTTGTTCATATTTAGGGATACAGTGTATCCTTATTTTGAGCAAAAACAGAGCCAGATTTTATCTAGGAAGTCTTTCAGAGTGGTTTTGAAAGATGGGAGGGAAGATGTAGACCTGATGCATACAGGTAAGGAGTTCCAGTCCTTAGAAACCTTATACATGCATAGACAATGCCTAGCAAATTTTCTAGGTTTGTAGACAGACAGGAGTTTTTGGTCACTGGATCACAATGACTGACTGGAAACATAGCTGTGTAGAATGTTTTTTAGTGCTGGACAGGCAGATGGATGCTGGATAATTTTATAGGTGGTAAGAAGTTGTGTATATGTTAATTGATGTGGCAGTTCTAACTAATTAAGTCTTTTCAGTGCTACACAGTGGTGGATTCTGAAAAGGGGTATGTACTGCAAATTTAACAACTTTGTTGTAGAATTGTTCAAGTTTTAATTTTTGTGAAGCCTGGAGGTTAGTAAGGATGGGAGGACCATAAAGAAGAGTGGGGAGGAGACAAATAGTGGCAAGTTTAGTTTTAGTTACATCAGTGAGAACATTTTTAGCTCTGTAAAACATTCCTAATTGTTGATGAAGTTTTCTTATACAATTTTATATATGCAGGTAGAATGTAAGACTACCATCCACTATCACTCCTAATAATTTGCCATGAGAAGTGACATCAATGGTTGTATTATCAATAATTTGCCATGAGAAGTGACATCAACGGTTGTATTACCAAGCAAGATTACTTTATTTTTTTTTATGAGAGAAGGATTTGGGGGAAAAAGTAGTAGCTTGGTCTTTTTTGAATTGAGCATGAGTTGTGAGTTATAAAGCCATGTGTCAGTGTCTGTTAATTGTGCTGAGTAATTTTTATGAGGTGTACCCTGTCAGATATGCAAATGAGAGTGGAATCATCTGCATATTGTATTAGGGTGGCTTGTTTTGTGGAAGTATAGAGAATGTTGGTGAAAATGTTAAAGAGGAGGGGACCAAGGATAGAGTCTTGTGGTACACCGGTGGTGACTGGGAGCTAAGGAAAGAGTGTTATTTTATTGGCTGATAACTAGTTGACAGGTAGCTTTTGAACCACAGAAGGGTCAACTGAGATTGACCTAGTGAGGATATTTGAAGTAGAAGTTTAATGTGGTAAACTGTGTCAAAGGCTTTAGTTAAGTCTAGAAATAAGGAAGAGACAAGTTTGCCATTACCTATATAGGTAAGAAGTGCAGTGGTAGTACTATGGGATGGATGGAAGCCATGTTGTGTAGGGGATAGGAGTTCTTCCTGCAGGAAATAGTCTAGCAATTATATATGAATACATTTTTCAAGTATTTTGGCGAGGGGAGATAAGATTACTATAGGTATAAAGTTATTAATGTCTGTTAAATGTCCTCCTTTGTGCAGAGGGATAATGTGTTGATGTTTTCCAGAATCAAGAAACGTGGGATTCCTGGACTGACCTGTTTATAAGGATTGAGAAAGGATAGCTAATGCTATTGGATGCTATTTTTAGGTAGTCGCTTGGAAGGTCATCACCTGAAGAAAAGCATGGTTTACATTTGTTTAGGAGTAGTTTGTGGCCATTAGTTTGAAGATGAAAGTGGATGTGGTGGTATGTGGCTGTTCTGCAGGGTTGGGATTAGATGTAGTATTGGGGAATTCTTGGTTAAAGATGCTATACTATCTATAAAATAAGAGTCAAACTATATTGCAGTTTTGAGTGATGAGCTATCGGGAAAGGGGATTGGGTTGAATTTTTTGCCGGGATATAAGATTTCTTTAATGGCTATCCAAAATTTTTTAGGGTTGTATTAATCTTCTTCTTCTTTTTTCAGCTTTTCCCAGTTATGGGTCACCACAGCGGATCACCTGTCCGCTCATGATTGGCAGTGGAGTTTTTTTATGGTGTCAAGTTGCCAGCCCAGTGCCCAACCTTCCACAAAAGGCGCACACACACAAGCACTCACGCCTAGGGCCAATTTAGACTGTCCAATCCACTTACAGCATGTCTTTGGAATGTGGGAGGAAACCGGAGCACCCAGAGGAAACCCACACAACCTGAAATTTATTATAGTATAGTTTTTGTCTTCATTTATTTGCTTTTTAGTATGATTACAAAGCATTCTTGAAGTTTTCAAGATATTGAGGTGTTTTATATTTTCCCATTCTTCCCATGCTTTTTCTCTAACCTGCATTAGCATTCAATGCTTTCTGGACTGCCAAATTGCATTTGTTTTAAGTCTCTTCCTTCTAAGAAATGCAAGTCTTTTTAGCATATTTAAAAAAGTTGTATTTAATTCAATTGCATCATCATCTAAGGGAATATTTTAGTAAGTTCCAGTTAATAGATGATAGTGTAGTAATGAACATTTCTAGATTAAACTTGGAAAGGTTATGTGTTGTTTTATAAATATTCTGTTTAACTGGATGTGTGAGATGTCTAGTGAAAGAGTCTGAAATTGTACCTGTGGTGGAGTATTTGCTAGGGTCTGATACTAGGATACAGTCTAATAGAGAATTTGATGTCTTGCTATAATGTGTGGGGCTATTAATTAGAAGTGCAAAACCATATAAGTTCATACTAGATGTAGGGGATTTAGAGCTTATGTCCAACCACTTGACATTCACGTCACCTAGTAATATTTTTTTCTTGTGGAAATGTTATGGAAATCCACTGTAGGATATCTTCCAGTATAGCTGTATTGTTGCCAGAAGGGATAGAAAGGACAGTAATACACACTCATCTAAGGAAAACTGACTTTTCTAAGCTAGAAGCATGTTATAATAATATTGCTAAGTTTGCATCTGACTGCCCATATAGAACACATCATTGTACAGCTTTAAAGATACTAGACTGGCGTGAGCTTCCCAACATTATTCTTTACAACCAACTCTCTCTAACTCACAAAATTGTAACATGACCAGCCAGAACCCCTGCACTTCAAAATCTCATCCTTTTTTACAGTTCCAGCAGATCACTTCGCACTAACAATAAGAACTTACTCACCATCTCCAATGCCAACAACAGTGCAGGAGAATCTTTATTTTCCAACTATATATCTCGTATATGGAACTCCCTTCCTAACTCCATTCTCTCAATTTCATCCACTAACCACTTTAAGCCATCACTTAAAGCTTATCTAAAAAAATAAGTGGCTATGTTCCTGTACTAACCCCTCAGGAATGCTCTGATACATCACAGTATACCCAAAACATATCCCAATTCTTCCCCTGTGTTTAATCCTTTATTCCTACCAACCTGTCTTAATCTTATACCTTGACATAAGTCATACTTTACAAATGGTACTAGCTATGATCAAAGCCTAGGTTTTGTTGTCAAGATGTAACAGATTTTTCTTATGTATACTACATTTTGTTTACTTTATACTTTATTGATTATTGTAATCCGTGCATTAAAATTTACTGTTACTCATGGAGCTTTTCTCCCCGGAACTCTGCTGAAAAAGGACCTGTGTCCAGTTGGACTTTCCCAGTAAACAAATGTTAAATAAATAAATAAATAAATACATATTTGTTTATAATTGTTTAATCTGAGGAGAGCAATAAGAAGCTGTGCTGAACTGACTTTTGGTGTCGGTTTGCTGTGAGGGGAAATGTGGTAGCTATTCTGAAATATTAAAGCAATACCATCACCCTTCCTCTTTACATGGTCATTACAGGCGATATCATAGCCAGGAGGTATAACTTCAGAGTCATTTAGGCTGGGTTTAAGCCAAGTTTCCATTACAGCAAAAACATCAACCTTATGTTGGTAATCCGAGCATGTAGTTCAGAAGTTTTACTTCTTATACTTCTAACATTTATTGCAGTAAAATTTAGATCAGGTTTGGATATTGGTTGGTGTTGGGTTACAGAAGTGTGTGGGAGAGAATTATCTTTATGTTCATTGGGATAGGTGGGGGCAGGATTGGGGAGTTTATCTCCTCCTAAAAGGATTTTAGTATATTGTTCACCCTCAGAGCAATTACAACTGAGATTAATCAGTTTATAGCCAGAACAAAGCAATGAACAAAGAGATGCAAGTCAAACAGGTTGTGATTTCCTAAGGCTAAATAACTGGCATATGCAGTATAGTTTATTGGTCAAGAAAAAGGAGAGCGTGGCCAATTTACTTACAGGTCCTTGGAGTGCATGGACTATTTCACAGAGACGTTCAATCACAGAGCAGGCATGCATTTAACTGATTAATAATAATGTGCAGCAAGGTTCTCCATGATAAATATGCTTGCATTAAACAATGACAAAATTCTTGGTAAACTTCTAAGTGTAGGTCCTTGTGGCAGAGCTCCTGCAATATCAAGGTTAGATGTAGTGACTGCAGGCTAGTAACCACTGACAAAATTCTCAGTGAACTTGTAGGTGTAGGGCATTGTGGCAGAGCTCCTGCAATATCGAGGTTAGATATAGTGACCGCAGGCTATTAAGCACTGAAATAATTCTCGATAAACTTGTAGGTGTAGGGCATTGTGGCAGAACTCCTGCAATATCGAGGTCAGATGTAGTAACTGCAGGTATTAAACACTGACAAAATTCTCAGTAAACTTCTAAGTGTAGGGCCTTGTGGCAGAGCTCAAGCAATATCAAGGTCAGATGTAGTGACTGCAGGCTATTAAACACTGACAAAAGTCTCAGTAAACTTGTAGATGTAGGTCCTTGTGGCAATGCTCCTGCAATATCGAGGCCAGATGTAGTGACTGTAGGCTCTGCTCTATGAGGGGAGTTAGTGAGTTTATAAGAATAAATGCTCTTATGTAATGTGCTTTTACACCCAAAGGAGCTGTTAAATTGTCTCACACTTCATTCCTGCCCATTTCTTTGTCTTCTTCACTTTGAATCCTTACCACATACTTCTATTTTTCTTCTGCCTTCTTTTCTGCTACTTTCCTTTTGCCTTCTTTTACTTTCCATGCAAATGTTTTTTCCATCTCACCACTATTCTTCAGAACTGTTTCTTTGTTTTCCTGCTGTATTTTCTCCATAACGTCCCCCCAGAAAACATCTCCTTCATTTTCTCAGTCACTCTACACCACCATTTTTTTAAGTAAATCATCCCACAACTCTGCCAACTGGAAGGTTGTAATTATGCATCCATCATTTGCTGACTCACCCCCAACAAACTGATTGTTTTGAAACATTTCCTCAGAATCCTGCACACATTCTGTGGTCTCGATATTTGCTCTCTCCTCCATTTCTTATACCATTCTATCATCTTTTCTCTCTGTATGCCTCCCTGTTTCTCAGGGCCACCTCTATGCCTGAAATGGAAATCAGGCAGTGCTCCTCCAAAATGGGTCCCACTTGCAAAAATGATGAGTAGGGGAAGTTCCCCAATGTCTTGGTCAAATTTCCTCTTTCAGTATAAATATCAGATTTGGTCTCCTCTGAAGAGAGGTCACTGGCCTAGTGGGACCAACCTGGTTATCAAAGAATAAATAAAATAAAGTTTGTTTTATTCTGTTATTGGTCAAAGAATAAATAAAATAAAGTTTGTTTTATTCTGTTGTTGGTCATGTTGCTTTTTCATAGGTTTGTTTATCATTTTTTTGTATTTTATTTCTTGATGAAAAACCAAATAAGCTATAGACCAGAAAGTCACATTCTACCTCTCCACAAAGGTAGTAAGTCTAATGAATTCCCTAAATATTGACCTATCGTTATGGTATATCCCCATTCAAAAAAAATGTATCCAGACCCAGCTAATCTGCTATCTCAAAACATATGCTCTTCTGTCCTCTTCCCAACATGGCTTTTGCACAAACAACAGTACCACCACTGCCCTTCTTAGTTTCATCAACACTGTTTACTCAAACAAAAATGCTGGTACCTCTTCCTTGATCTCGTAAAAGAATTTAACACTGCCTCACACCACATCCTTCTGTAAAAATTCTCAAACCATAGTTCTGAGAACTCACTCCTGTCCCTGTTCCATGTTACCTCTCTCACAGATCTGAAGCTGTCAAATGGCAGAATGCATTTTTATATCTTCTAGATGTATGAATCAGTGTTTCCCAAGGATCCATTATGGGCCCTTTAGCCTTTAACATATTCATAAATGACCTCTGTAAAGCAAATAATAATAATGCCTCTATTATACAGTACACTCATGACTCCACCCTTATCTGCTTTTCTATAAACCTTAATGACCTGCAAAAAATAACCTAGGAATGCTTTACCTCACTTGAACTTCGGCTGGACAAGTTATAGCTATTTTATTTATAACTAAGATAATATTTATCATAACATATATAAAAAATAAATTGATCATTTTATTTATCACTACTCTGAACATTCAAAGTATCTAACAAAATCACTGAATTCCATGCCTGGCTTTCTCTGTATTCCCCAAATATTGTGGCACTTGCAAAAACCTGGTTAAAGTCACACAAATCTGACACTGAAATAATCCCACCAGGATGTAACATACTTAGAAACGACTGTCTCCACAAAAAGGGTGGAGGTGTTGCACTAATTTACCGTAATTCCTTAACTATTACTCATTTTCCCAAACCTGTTCCTTCCTTTGAAAACTTAGAACTCCTACCAGCTGTACTCCATATCAATAAAAGAAAACAATTATGCATTGTCACAGTTTACATTCCCCCAGATCAAAATATACCTATTCTACAAGATTTTCTATCTTGGACAACCCTGAACATAGCAAATTAAACCCATATCCTGGTTGTTACCAACATAAACTGGCAACCACTCATCTCCAACTACCCTTCTAATAGTATAAACTTATATAGGTTTACCCAAATCATAACAACCCCTACACACATAGTAAACAAGAAACTAAATCAGCCCTAGACTGGATACTTGTCACACACCCTCAAAAACATTCCCAAACAGGAACCCTCCCTAATATGTCAAGTGACCACTTACCCACCTTCACCCATAGAACCCATACGCAAACTATAAAATCCCATTTGTACAGAACTTCTAGAAATCTTGCCCATTTCAATCAAAAGGCTTTCATAGATATTCTAACAGCCCACAACTGGCACCCACCTAAAACTCTTCCTCTGGATGATGCTGTAAACTACTTTAACAATGTCTTTCTTACAACACTCGACAGCTTAGCCCCCATGCGAACTAAAAGAATTAAGCATAACCATGCCCCATGGCTTACAAAACATACTAAACAGATTCTTATTGGCAGGGATAATTCTTGGAAAGAATGACAAAGAAACAGAACCCTACAAAATGAAACAAAATACAAACAACTTCGTAACAATTACTTCTTTACTCAATTAGGCACACAAAACAGCAACCCCCCAAATTTTGGAAATCTATTTCTTCACTCCTCAATCCTGGTATACAGCAAAATCCCACCCCATCTTCTGAAAAAGAACCACAAGTAATTGCACAAGCCTTTAACTCTCATTTCATCAAAACCATTCAAAAACTCGTCAATGATTTTTCATCTCAAACAAACATTAACTCTAATAGTTCAGAATCACCCCACCCTTGTAAATGACAACATAAACTATAGCCCACCCTCACCCACTTTCACCATACAACTTGTCCCCACCTCTCTAGTGCATAAATTGCTAACTAAACTAAAACCAGGTTTCCCCTCAGCAGATAGACTTCCAGCAGAATACTTAAAACTCTCTTCAGATGCTGTTTGCATACCCTGTCAGCATTGTCATCAATTGTTCCATCACCGAATCTTACGTCCCTCAACTCTGGAAAGACTCCATTATAACACCTCTATGCAAAGGTGGCAACACTGATGATTTCTCTAATTACTGGCCCATCTCTATACTATCTCCTTTATCTAAAATCCTAGAGAACTGTATTCATACTCAGCTGCTAAAGTATCACTCCAATAATAACCTACTTCCCCAAATCAAGATGGCTTTCACCCTGCCCATACTACAACCACAGCCCTATTGTCTTTCACTAATACTGTTAACAAAGCCTTAGATGCTGGTCTTCTAATTGCAGCCATTTTACTGGACCCATTCAAGGCTTTTGATATGGTATCACACCCTAAACTACCACAACTCAAATCTCTAAACTGCTCGCCAAACACACTAGCTTGGTTTTCCAACTACATTTCTGACAGGACACAGTCTGTCAAATGGCAAACCAAGCAATCCGAGTATCTCGTAACCAAAACTAGAGTCCCCCAAGGGTGCATTCCTGGCCCACTGCTATTGAACATATTCATTAATAACCTACATAAAGCACCCCATCTCGGTGCTCTCATTTAATACGCAGACGATTCACTATCGTCACCTCTGCCAACAGCCTATCAGATCTCCAGCTTTTAACACAAAAAGCCTTTACTTCTATTGAATCCTGGCTAAATGATGCTCAACTTCTATTCAATCCAGAAAGATCTAAACTCTTAATCTTGTCTTCAAAACCTCTAACTCAAGACTTTAAAATGTTCTCACACAACAATACTGAAATTGAGCATGTAAAATCATCACAACTTCTGGGTATCACAACTGATGATAAACTCTCCTTTGAAAATCATATTCACAACACAATCAAGAAGACCCATTATAAACTTGGTAAGCTCCATAGGCATAAACTTTATATGGATATGCCCACCAAGATAAAAGTGGCTAACAGCCCGCTCCTCCCTACTCTCCTTTATGGCAGCCCCATTTTCACTAACCTACACGCATCCCTCAAGAACAAATTACAGTCCTGCTAATACAAAATAGCAACATTTTCCACCAATATGCCAACCCAAACACATCACTGCCAAGACTTAACATTTTTAAACTGGCTTGAATTTTCCCACTATCTATAATACTCCCGACTAACACTCACTAACAAACTACTATATAACCCTGATTATTCTCCCGCTCTTCAGACCTTGCTACAAAGATACACCCCAACATGACATCTGAGGTCCTCAACTAAACATCTCCTAAGTGTATCAAAACCCAACAAACGTGCAGGACAAAGCCTTTATTCCTTCTCCATTGCCAAACTTTGGAATGCTCTACCCACTCCTATTACTCAAATACAAAGAAATAAAATACAAAGACTCCTACAAAGTTTTCAAAAGTGCACTAAAATCTTATTACTTTGATAATCTTATGTGCTCCTGCAACAAATGGCCTAAACCACCTTGACTGCATTACTTTCATTAGAAACTGCCTAATTTAACCTACGTTAACTTCCTTAACGTGTCACCCCCAATTTTTCTATTTCATTTTTTAGTTCCTGTCTTACTCCTTTATAAGCTACTTGGACTACTTTAGCAGCTTAATAGAAGAACCTTATTGCTGGGATAGCCTGACCGCAAATAAAAAAAAAAACCTTACTAGTAGAACCTTATTGTTGTGATTGCCTATGTGCAAAAAAAGTGTGTGTATATATGTGTATGCATGGGTATGAATGTATATATATAGATGCATATAACACAACAAAGTGTTTCTGCAGGGGGGAAAGCCCTGCTGCACCCCCACACCCCCCTGCTACTTATTTATTCCAACTCTGTGATCGCACTACAGCGCAGAAAGGGAAATCTCCCATTCTGTGCTGTATGCCATTCCCCATTCAAAGAGTCGAGCTTCCACAATTTCGAGCATATGGTCTCGACCATATGACCTTTTGAGGTTGTGGCCGTTCGATGTTGAAGGGGAACCATATATATATATATATATATATATATATATATATATATATATATATTTATATATATATGGATTCACTTCAAAAGCTCGAATTTACAAAATCTCGAACTGCAAATAACAGTAAGCAAAAGATTGAGTTTCGTAAACTCAAACTTCTGAAGCGAAACCAAAAAAAAAAAAGACAAACTTTGCTTTTGCAGGGGGGCTTCACCCCCCTGCACCCCCCATGTGGGGGGCTGTGCCCCCCACACCCCCCCTACTTAAATATACCAACTCCAAGATCGCGCTACAGTGGGGAAATGGGAAATCTCCCGTCTTGCGCTGTATGTGGAAGCGCAAAATGGGAGATTTCTCATTTCCTGTCAACACCGCAAAAAAAAAAAAAACATTACATACACACAGAGAGTACAAGAATCCTTGCCTCTGTGTGCACACAGTGTATTAGGGTAAGTAAACTCTTATTTTTACACACTACACATCTTCGATTTACTGAAATCTCGATCATATGGTCTCGACCATATGACATTCGAGATTTCAGTAATTCGATTATGTGAAGTGTTCCCATATATATATGCATTTATATATGCATTTATATATATACATACACATTCTGTACAGACCTTGTGTAATTGATGTTTTTTTCTGTATAGTTTGATACAATGTCTCACTAATCTTTGCAACTGTTTGCAACTTATGTAACTTTCTGTATGTTTTCATTGTAACCATATAGTGCATCTTCCTTGTAAATGCTGGAATACTTGCTGCCACAAGGTTATTTGTAAGTGTAATTGGAGCTTTTCTCCCTAGGCCTCCACTGAATAATCCAGTGGACTTCCCAGTCACCAAATGTCAATAAATAAATAAATAATTTTTGTATCCAAAAAAATACAAGTTATTCCCTTCATTTTAAACATTTTGATACTCAAAAATCCTTCTTTATTAGCACCTCTGATAATACAAAGATGGGACTTGTTCAGCATACAAATCTAATAGGTGTACACACAGGTGACCATTTTAAACCTGACCATCACTTTCAAAGCATAAAAAGAGCACAGCAGTAGTCAAGCTGTCGGTACAAACCAGAACATACCTGAGAGACTCCTCATGGAGACATACTGCCCTCATGGAGACATACTGCCCCAACCCTCCCCCCTCCCTCTTTCCAGACTCCTCAGTGCAGCTCCCACTGTTACCCACCTGTAATCAACACAACAAGCTCCAGCACTGCTATAACAAGATGGCCAAACTTTCTGCCAACCTCCCTCATAGAACCCACCACGGTCACACACTCAAACAACTGAATTGGTGTGAATTAACTACATTAGCTTACATTTTCCTAACTTGTCACTATCTACAAATGGTTACTGTGTGTTCTGTCAACTGTAGCTTTGTTCAATAAATGGTAGGGATGGTTAAAATACTTAGATGTTCAGATTTGTCGAACATCAGATATCCCAAAGTGCTCCATCAAAAATAGCAGACTTATTACATATCCTCTGGTACTGCAAATTTGCACATAGCCTCTGGGACTCATTAAGAATTAAACTCAACAAAATGGGTTATGGGAAACCTACATTATCCTGGGAATTTGCGATTCTGCATGTTAACTCACTTCATGTACCCACATCAGATTTAAGAATTCTGATCCCCATATTTGAACTAGTCAAATTATATATCACTCAAAACTGGATAGACAGATCTAAATTAAACTGGGGAGAATTTATGAATATGGCCCACACTTACATAATCTCACACAAACTCATGATTAATGATAAAAAGAAACAAATACAATTCCTAAAAATATGGAAAATATCTTAGACCACATATTAGAAGAATAAATATCAATGTTATAACTATGTAATTACCCGCATTATTTGGTATGGAAGACCCTCTCTCTAATAACTTTGAAATAAAATCTCTAAGCAGCATAATTCATTGCAAAATAACATATGATTAGTAAAAGTTTATCTCTCAACTATTAGTAGCACTATTTGTACAGTTGTAAATAGCTGAGTTCAAAGGTTTAATTTACTTCTTATATTATCTACTGGTCACCTTTTGTTTCCTAATATTATGTCCATATTACCTCAGTTTATTTAGATAAATGTCTTATTGTGTTGGATAATGTCATTTACGATACAATAGATAACCATTTCTTTTTTCTTCTGTCATGACAGGATGATATAGGCAATTTATGTTAAATGTCTGTATAATGTTTTTTATTTTCTTTCATTGTATACTGGGGTTTTTTTTGTCATTTTTGTAAACATTTAAATTTGAAAATGCAATAAAATATAAGTTGGGGGAAAAAAAGATATCACGAAGTGCTGTTTCTTCTAAACTGGTGAGTGGGGACTGGGAGGCGGTTAGAGTGTGTGTGTATGTGTGTTAGGGTTGGGTAAGGATATAGATGTGTGTTTGCATGTAAGTGTGTGTATTCTAGGGTTAGGGTAAGGGTTAGGTAAGGTTATAGGTGTCTGTTTACATGTAAGTGTGTGTGTATTTTAGGGTTGGGGTGGGGTTTGATAAGGGGTTAGATGTTATGTTTGTAGTGTGTGTTGGTGTGTATGAGTGTGTCTTGTATAGTAGCCATGTTACAGAAAGTTTTTTTTAAGGTATAGTGTGGGGTTAGGGATGGGGCAGGTGGGGTTAGGGTTAGGTTTAGCACACATTACTGAGGTGATACAGGGGAGCCATATAAGGATAAAGGAAACATGTACATGCCCCAACACATCCTTTCATGGGCCTTCTCTGGGTTATTCATATGCAAAATATAAAGGCTAAAAAACACCATGGGCATGAAAGTCTGGGCTTCTTAATAGTCTCTCAGATCAACCTTGTAAATACATTTGAAAATATGCTATTACATATGCAGGAATAATAAATCCAAGAAAAGTGTCTTCTTTTAATGGACTTCCATAGGTTCATATGTGTTTACTAGTCTAACGACCACAAGGGCTTTTGTAAGCCTAGCCATGCATCCCAAATCTCTGACAAGTTCTGGTACCCTTGATAAGTATAAGCAGAGCCTGGGAGATGAAACATTTATAAGCAGGAGGCCTGGGAGATGAACCATTTACAGGATGCCTGTGTCTATTAGAGATCTAGGTGCCAAACCAGGAATGAATTTCCTATTGTCCAAGTTGCTGCTGAATTGGGTTAGGGAGGAACTCTGCTTTACATAGATGGGGAGCCTCTTCCAGAGATTGAGTAGTCGCTGGCACACATACCTTTCTCTCCAAAAGGTCCAATTTATATCACAGGCAATGCTTAAGTTTTGAGAATGTGTAATTCTGGTGCTGTTTGTTCTGTGAATATGTAGGAGGTCCATCAAAGTGGGGTCTGACAATGCCCTGTATGCCAAGCATAGATCTCCCCTCAATGGCCTGTAGGAGACAGAATACAGAGATAGGGCCTTGAGGAGGTATGCATAGGACATTTTGTGCCCTGTATTCTTTTAGTGAAGAACTTCTGTGGACATTCCATTTGTTGGATATGTCTGGTTAGCTATGTAGCAAAAGGGCATTGTACTCAATGATAGGTCTGATGAATGTCAGATATAGTGGAACAATAACGTCCTTGGACCTAGATGCCATATCTTTTTTTATAAGTTGCACATCATAGAATGATTTCCTCACTACTGTAGACACATGATATTGTCTGAGTCCATTGATGCAGTGTTCTTGGCCTCAGAGAGAGCATTAAGGACCCGTTCCCTAGTGATAGCAGGGGGAGTTATATTTAATGATATTTCCTAAGGGAAAGTTGAGGTGAGAGTGGGGTAAAGTTGGAGATGAATTTGTTGGCCAGTAAGTTTGCTGTATATTCTGGCTCAGGATAGGTGGCTCCATTTACAATTAGCTCTTCACACAATTGTGCATTGGCTTTTAGGTTGCAGACATAGCTAAAGAATGCCTTGTGGTTGTCCTTGGCCTGGGAGTCCAAATTTACCTCAGATTTGGCTTTGGTAGACTTTTTATTTGTCACCTCGCTTGTTTGTTTTAGTTTGATTAGAGTGCTTTTATCCTCTGGATGCTGCACCTCCTAATTTTTGCCATGATTTTCTTCCTCCTGTTATACAGCCTATTGATTTTGTAATTCTACCAGGGTGGCTTTTTTTTTTTGAGTTAGTTCTGTGCTTCTTCCTGGTGGGTACAGCTGCCTCTGTGCAGCTATTAACATGCTTGTATAGGGTTTCTGTGAACAGTTCTGCATAGGCAACAGTGATCTCAGGGTTTATGGGGGGCTTGGAATTTTTCCAGGTTATCACTTAATAGCAGGAAGTTAGCCTTAGAGTAGTTCCTGAATATTCCAGGGTTATCTGGGGGTCAAGGTCTTATTTTTACTTCAAAGGAGACCATTTTGTGGTCTGACCTTACCAAGGGAGATGTTACACAAGGATGATGCAATGCCCTCTCATATTAGTGAGGACCAGGTCCAGCATGGCTGCACCCCTGGTTGGTGTAGTGACAATCTGGTCCAGGGAGTTTGTATTTATAAAATCCAGGAATCTCTGTGCCTGTATGTTTGGTGATATATAGGATTCTCAGTTAATAGTAGGGTAATTAAAGTCAACCATGAATATTGGGTTGGATGGTGAGTGTCACACTGATGGGGGAAGGGATGTGAATTTAACATGTGTACCAATAACACTTTGTTTTACAGCACAATAAACCACTCCCATGCCTGATAAAAAGTATATATATATTTAGAAAGCTTGTGAGGAAATTGTTACTCTATTTTTGTTTTACTTGGATCGCTTGTCTGTGTACTTAAAGGATTTTCGACTGGAAACAGACTGCCTGCCTTGCTTGGATTACTTTTGAATACTTAGTAATGCTGTAGAATTATATATTTTCTATTATTACTTTTTGACTTGACAAGTTTACGTTCGCTACTTCTACTACTATTGTCTGATCTGATTAATATACAGTGATAACTAGAAATATATGGACTGAAAATCTTCCACACAGAGAAGTTTCTTACACTGTTTTGTTTTCCAATAAGTTTAAATACATAGTATGGGTTTCCTGGGTCATAGAGGGGGACCTATAGCTTGCAAGGAAGTAGTATTTAATTTTGCCTGTGGTGATTTAAATATGGAGTAGCTCAGGTGCATTGACTTGTTTGACCAGCCTTGAGGTACATTTATTTTTTATGTAAATCAAGACACCTCCATAGGTTCATAGATTAATACTAGGCTAACTGCCCTTGCAAGCCATTTTAAGCTTAGTCAATTATCCCTTGTGAGACTCAAACCCTGCACCTTTTCCTTGTAAGTTAAGCACCTTAACCATTAGGCCACCCTCCCAACCCTGTTAGTCCCAGTCTATATAGTAGCTGGTCTAAATGTGTAGAAGGCATTTATAACCTTGCTCTGTCGGTGTGCTCTCCACAGCTTTAAACCATGTCTCAGTGACCATACAGACATCAGCATTCTCTAGGGTGAAGAGCGCTTCTAAGGAGTGGAGGGTTTTTTTTTTGTTTAAACTCCTAACATTGAGCAGCAATACCTTTAGATTTTCTTGGATTTGATTTGCTATGCCAGAAGTACTTTCAGTCTGGAATTGCCTAAAAAAGGCACTATGGAGGAAGACAGTGTTTTAACTAATATTCAAAAATTTAGAGGAGTGAGGTGCAGACCATCCCTGGCAAAGCAGCATGGTTTGTTTACCATCTCCTTCCATGCTGACAAATATTGCACCACCTTAGAATGACACCAGAAACTAAGCCAATTATTAAAGTCATTCATTTTTTTATTTGTATTATGGCAGCATCCTTGGAGAAGGTAAAGTACTTCTCAGTGCTAGGCTTATACCAGCCTGAGCCACACATTCTGAGGGCTTCCTTATGTCTCTCTTTATATAGTCCAGGGAGCTACATCTCAGGTCATTTACACCCACATGGATTATGATCGAGTCACACTGGTACTTGTGGTCCAGTTACCTGAGTACATGCTTAATATGGCAGATCCCAGCCCCAGATAAGCTACTGACCATGACTTTTTCCTTACTCAGCCTGGTGAGAGGGACATCAGTGTGTCTCATAATGGATTCTCCAATGACCAGAATGTTGGATTGTGTGGTGGCTTAGAGGTAGATGCTCCATGAGATGTGACACTGTGTTGAAGTGGGTGTTGTTTTGAAAGAGTGCATTTGGGGCTGCTGAGGGTATTTGTTATGTGCACTTTGTCTAGGAAGTCTTTGGGGTTTAGGAAGATTGCATTTAAGTGCCTCGGAATATGTGGGTCTATATGTCTGCTTTGAATTGTATGTGATGGGTGCAGTGTGTGTACTACTGACAACCTTATTGACATTAGGAGTACTTTTATGTGAGAGCTTTGCCTCCAATGACATTGTGTAAATACATCTCTCACATACCATATCAGGTTATTTGAGAATTAAGTGGTTGTCAGTAAATATGAGGCAATTTCTACATTGTCTCAGGATACTCATATCCACTAAGCTGGCAACAGAGATAGTGGGAAAGTTCATATCCATGGCAACAGACCCTTTTTTATTGATTAGACAGTTGGAGTGAGAATACAAAGCAATGTTAGGAGTATCTGCTTTGCAACTCTGGTGACAGTTCCATCTTATATAAGAAAGTTAAACAATTTTAAAGAGTGGCATCTAACAGAAATACAACATTTGTTAGTCTTCAATAGTAATTGTGAAGTTAATAAGAAAAAGCAGTGGAATAAAGACTTATTGGAATTGTTAGGAAAAATTTGACAAAGTTAGAAATATGACATGCTATAATAAAATCACCAGATTTGTTGCCAATACCAGATCACGGTCCCACCACTGCCAATCCCTGAAAAAACTGCACTGGTTAGAATTCCCAAATTTACTGCAATACCACCAACACAATCTGGCACACCAAATACTATACTATCCTGAAAAAACCCTGCTCTGTCTGGCCTCATAACCGTCTGCAACCCTAACAGGCAGTTACGATCTACCAGCAAAGCCCTCCTACAAAGTGTCCATGTATAAATAGCTTGGGGAACTCTCTATTAACTAGTGAAGTTGCAAAAAACTGGAATATCCTGCCTCCTGACCTCAGACTTTAAACATGTACAACCACCTTCAAAGCCCAATTAAAATCACACCTACACACCAATCATTTATGTATCTGCAAATGACCTCTCTAAACTTCCACTCTGCTAATAGAGGGTATTTAGGTTCATATATAGGTTAGTATTAGGCTAACTGCCCTTGCAAGCCATTGTAAGCCTAGCCAATTATCTCTTGTGAGACTCAAACCCTTCACCTTGTGTTTTTAAGGCAAGCACCTTAACCATTAGGCCACCCTCCCAACCCTTTGCAGGAGGACCTCTGTGTTCTCCCATTCTGCTTATGGAGAGTCCACTCAAACATTCTACTCTATTTCACCCTCTCTTTTTTTACATTTTGTAAATATTGTTTGCATGCTTTTAGTATACTACAGTGCTACCTGACTATAGAGCTGTACACTTATTCTTATATGTAATTCCTCTGTATTACTGTATTAACCATTTATATTTGTAACCTGTGTTATTGCTATATATATTGTTTATATTCTGTAATTTTTTTTTTTGGGGTCCCCCCCCCAGGACTCCACTGAAAACAGACACCAGCTGTCCAGTTTGACCACCCTGGTAAACAAATGTTAAATAAATAATAATACATAAACTAAAAATGTCTCCAAATCAACACAAACTAGATCACCAAAAATAACAAATCATACAACCCAAACACCAGATGCCTGGTTATAAATTTATTAAGCACTTTAATTCCAACTTACTAATGGACCTTAATCAGAATAAAGTGACATGTCATTTCCTGTCTTTAAATACACAATCTAGTCAAGTCACTTTAACAAGTTAAATATAGTTAATAAGTAATAAATTATGCTAATGAAAATAAAAAACAGTCAACATAAAAACCTATAAATCAATTCGCTTGTAAACTATATATCCCCTTCTAATAAAAAAATGTTAAAATAGTAGTTCCTCATTATACCTACAGCTGATACAATTCATAGATTAGCTGTTGTAAGAACAAGACGACTATTGATTAATAATGTATTATGTATTCCATAGTTTCATAGGTAAGTACTGGGCTAACGGCCCTGGAGCCAATGCAAGCCTAGCCCAATAGTGTTCCCAGTCATCTGGCTTGCCAGACGTTAGTTCCTTGTGCCCCTGTCTAGCAATGCAATTGAAGTGATCCCTGGGGTGAATTGTCTGTTTTCCATCCACTCATCAATATTTCTCTTGAAGAGGGCCAGTGAGGTGCTGTGCTTGACATGAATGGGGAGTTTATTCCAGAATATTGGAAGTCTATGGGTTCAGAACCTATCCCTCCAGGAGGTGCTGTTTAATGTGGTGATAAGGTTGGGGTCTTTGGAATGAGAGAAACAAAGGGATTTGGGGATTTTTTCAGATGAAGCATGTCTAGCTGAGTCAGACATGGCTCTGTATGTCAAGCCTCTAAGTAGGTGATATGAGACGGAGTAAAGTTTAAACTTTTTAAGTCTGTCTGCATAAGGCACGTGTTTGAGTCCTAAGATTATCTTAGTGAGGAACTTCTGTGGCCTTTCCAGTTGTTGGAGGTGTCTAGTGAGGTACATGCCAAATGGGGCATTGTACTCTATAATGGGTCTGATGAGGGCCGAGTAAAGAGAGATAATGACTTATTTTTTCCTGGATGAGAAACCTTTTGTGATGAGATGTGCCACATAGAAGGAGTTCCTAACTACAGTGGTGATGTAGTTGTCGAGATTGCTATCTACCTGTGTCCTTAGATCCCTTATAACACTTTCAGAGTTAAGTGGGTTCCCTTTGATGTGGTAGTTTGTGGGCACCTTGTTTTTTCCTGAAGGGAATGATGATGCATTTTTTGGGGGTCTATATTAGAACATCGAAGTTTCAGGTCTTCGAATGTTCTAATATCGACACCTAGTAACCGAAAACCAGTAAGACCGAAAATTTAGAACATCAAATTTTTTCCTAGGGAAAAAAATTTGCTGTTCCAAAACACATACACACAACACAAACACACAGCAATCCACACACATGCACCTAAAATCTTACATCTAAACCTACACTAAACTGTACATACAACACTATCTACCCACTTACCTTAACCCAACGCTAACCCTTAGGTCCATCACTATCGCACACACCTCACCCGTGCCCTAACCCTAACTCACCTATCTCACCCTAACCCTCACGTCCACACAATCGCACACTTACCTGAACCTGACCGCAACTTTCCACTGCAGAGCTGAAAATAGCGAAGCAACAATAACGGACAACCAAATTCTTTCCCTAGGAAAGAATTCGGTTATCTAAAAATTCGCTATTTTCAACTTTCAGTTACTAGGTGTCGATATTTGAACATTCGAAGAACTGACACTTCGATGTTCTAATATAGACCCTTTTTTGGCATTGAGCCTAAGGCCATGGTTTTGGCACCAGTCGTTGGTTTCTGTTAAGCCTTTTTGTAGGATGTCCACATCAGCTTGTGAATCAATAATAGCTCCCAATTTGCAGTCATCCACAAATTTGGTTAACTGGAGTCCCTTGGTGTTGGCTTGAACTTCAGAAAAGTAGATACCGAACAGGAGAGGACACAGAACCGATCCTTGTGGGACTCCACTTGTAACTGCCCGGTAGTTAGATTTGGTGTCAGCTACTTTCACCATGTTGGTTCTGTCAGTGAGCCAGTTGGCAACCCATCTAATGATGTACGGGTTAATGCCCAGATTAGTGAGGCTATAAATGATTCCAGACTGGGATGGTATCAAATGCTTTGGCTAGATCGAGATAGGCTGTGTCGACAGCCTTGCTTTCATCCACCACTCTGGTGACAGCTTTGAAGAAGTCTATCAGGTTGAGCAGACATGATCTGCCTTTCACAAACCCAAACTGCATGGGGTCCAGGGTTTGAAGGTCCCCTATATCCTTATTTATAAGATCTGTAATAATACGTTCCATAGCCTTACAGATCAGGCTCATCAAGTTGATGGGGCAGTAGCTCCCAGGGTCAGTAGTCGCACCCCCTTTGTGGAGTGGGATGACTGTAGCAGTGCACCATTCAGTGAGGACAAAGCCAGAACTGAGGCTGTAGTTGAACAGGGCACTCAGGTGTGGTGCCAATTTTTTTGTTAGATCGTGTAGGACACAATCCGGTATATTATCTGGTCCCATGGAAGCTGCATTCTTAGCTTTGGTCAGTGCGGTTTCTACTTGTGCAGTAGTGATAATAGGGAGTTGGTATTCCTTGGGTATGTGGATGGGCCCTTTGGGGGGTGAGGAGGGAGTAAAGTTCACACTAAACCTGTCTGCCAGGATATTGGTGATATCAGTTGGTTCAGTATAAGTGATGCCATTGTGCTACAGCTCAGAGCAAATCTGTGTATTATTATGCAGATTCTTGACATAACTAAAGAAAGCCTTGTGGTTGTCATTAGTATCTGTAGAAATTTTGCTTTTGTAACTAGCTTTGGTGGATTTGATGAGGGATCTCAGTTTTTTACTGAGTTTTCCAAGGGAATTTTTCCAGTCATTGGACTTTACCCTTTTCTGCAACAGTTTTTTCCTTCTGTTGTAGAGTTTGTTAATAGCAGGGGTCCACCAGATTGGCTTCCTTTTTATTTGGTATGGCCCTATCTATGTAATTGTGTAAGTGCTCATACAGTGCCTTGCTGTATGATTCAGCAGCCATACTCCCATTCTCCATTTCTATGGATGATGTGAAGTTTGCCACTTATGTCCTTAGAAGCTCAAAAGTAGCTTTGGAGAAGTTTTTCACTGTGGTTTCCTTTTTCAGGGGTGGGGGTGGGATTTGGATATCAATGGTGATTAACTTGTGGTTAGATCTGACCAGGCAGGGGTTTATCAAAGGAGTAGAGCAGCGGTCCCCCATGTTTGTAATGACTAGGTCAAGAATGTTGTTTCCCCTAGTGGAGGTGAGGATGAGTTGGTCCAAGGCACTGGAGTTGATGAATTCCAGTAAACGTTGATCAAAAGATTTGGAGCAGGAGTAATTGTTCCAACTAATGGTGGGGTAGTTAAAGTCTCCCAGAATTGTTTTCCAGAGTGTCCAGAAATGCAGAATGGTAGTCCTGGGACATAGTGGGGGATCTGTAGCAGGCTACAACATGGACTGCAGTTTTGTCCAATGATAACTGTACCTGAAGTATTTCTGATGCGTTATGTTGGGCAACAAGTCTGGAGGTAGTTGAGACACATTTCAAAATATTTGCCAGTGCAATTCTCTTCCCATTTCCCACCTCTGACATTTGTTGGGACCCTCTCCAAAATGTGAGAAAGGAATTTCTTAAAGCCCCCCCCCCCCCAAAAAAAAAACAGTATACTTACTGAGGACATTCATAATGTCACCCTTCTCAATCACATGGATATGCTAGCAAATCCTATTTATCATGGCATGTTCAGTCTTTCCAACAAAAAAAGCATGGCAAGTCAGACAGATAGGGACATGGACAACCCCCTTTGTGCTACAATTATGTTTACCATTAGTAGCAATTGTCTTAGGCTAGCAACAGTAATGTTAATACTGCTGTTAATAAAATGACACTGGGAAGCAGCTTCACACTTACACATCCTTTTGTTGACTCTAGTGGAGTGTTTACTCATGGTCACAAACTGCTACTTCATATTTCTACGCTTTTTATACACAGGGGCCTCTACCTAATTTCATTGTCAACTCAAAAGATTCAAAAACTCCATTCCAGTTCCTGTTTTGGACTGATGTAATGTGCACATTGTTATAGGACAGTACCACAGCTCTGGTGTAATTCCCCACTTCGTTGCCCCTTATTTCTATTCACTGGACTGATGTAATGTGCACGTTGTTGTAGGACAGTACCATAGCGCTGGTCTAATTCCCCACTTCGTTACCCCTTATTTCTATCCACTGGACTGATGTAATGTCCACGTTGTTGTAGGACAGTACCATAGTGCTGGTGTAATTCCCCACTTCGTTACCCCTTATTTCTATCCACTAGACTGATTAATGTCCACGTTGTTATAGAACAGTACCATAGCTCTGGTGTAATTCCCCACTTACCCCTTATTTCTGTTTACTGGACTGATGTAATGTCCACATTGTTGTAGGTCAGTACCATAGTGCTGGTGTAATTCCCCACTTCGTTACCCCTTATTTCTATCCACTAGACTGATTAATGTCTACGTTGTTATAGAACAGTACCATAGCTCTGGTGTAATTCCCCACTTACCCCTTATTTCTGTTTACTGGACTGATGTAATGTCCACATTGTTGTAGGTCAGTACCATAGCACTGGTGTAATTCCCCACTTCATTACCCATTATTTCTATTCACTAAGAGGCCCTCAATATTGCTGGATATTTCCCACCCCTAATTATGTACAATGTCTGTTCCAATCTCCCCAATCATTTGCCTAGGACACTTTCTGTCCAAAAACATATCCTTTAAGTGTTCAAGCTCAAAAGTGAACACTTTCATCAAAAATCAGTCTTGGTGATCTTACCACTTGTCATTTAATTAAATTCCTCTTTTCCCATAAGAGGTGGTAACTACAGTACAGTAAAACACTGTTAGACTAAGGGGGGTTCCTAAAAATATTAGATTCATATATTCCAATCTCCCATTAAAAACATTCTTACTTGTAGTTACATCCAAATAGTTAATACTGTCGGTCCTTACTTCTGAGGTACAATGCAAAAAAAAAAAAAGAAAAAGAGAGAGAGAGAGTCCCATTAATATAGCACAAACATATACTCGATTTCTCTTTTCAAATAAAAAATTGTCATCCAAAAAATGAAAATATTTGAATATATATATATTCTTTAAAATCTAAAAAAACAATGTTGTACCAGATATTACTTCGGCTGCAAACCAGGTTTAATGTTTAAACATTAAATATGGTGTGCAGTCCAAGTCACATCTGGTACATCATTCTTTTTTATTTTTTGGTTACCTTGTTTTATGCTGTTATTTTTTGCTGTTTATTCTTTAAAAAACAAAGTTAGTCTCCCACCATCATAACATGACATTGGCATAAACTGGGGTTACTGCAGCCCCCATGGCCTTATTAAACCATTCAATATCAATGTTTTGCAGTATGACGAGGAATAAATCTTTCACATCTCTTACAACAAATAGCACATTCTCCATAAAATCACAAGGGTCCACAAAAAATGCTGAGTCAAACAGGGCATGTAGCTTGTCCCTAAACATTCCATTAACTTGGAATCCACAGATTTAGCAATTGGTTCAGATACAACCCTTCCCTCAATTGCAGTCTTATACAGATTTTTATACCTTTGGAATGCCAACGATAGATGGAATTAGGGGGTTCTTCACCTTCAAATAATCCATCTGAGCAGAAAATGTATTTTTTAATCCTGAGTCATCCAACCACAAATCAATTTTGTGGTAAGTGATATTAACTTCATTTTTAAACACAGTAGTAAAATATGCCTCATGATTCAATCCATCATTTCCATGAATAAATAAAGTTCTCCATACTGACTGTACTCCCACTGTTATCTGTTTTAAGATGCACACCTTTCTGTCAACACTTAACTCAAACAACAACCTTATTTCCTCCTCTGACAGATTAAAAAAATCTTTTTTTTCTTTTTACTTTCATCAAACATTCTCCTAATATCGCTTTCACATAGTTTTTCATATAAAGCAAGTAGTAGATATAAAGTTGGATTGAAAGTAGTCCTTTTGGATAAATCAGTAGTATTATAATGCACTTGTTTTGTACCCCCAAAGAACAATTTGCAATTCTTCTTTCTGATAACAATGTTAGTTACAAAATAGTGTCCACCACATTTGAATTTGTGGAGGGGACAAAGGTGAACCCCTTAGAAAATAGCTTACCAAACACAGGTGTAATCTATAAATGACTATGGTTAAAAATGTTGAATCATCCCGATCATGCTAACATTCATCAGACTTGATGATGTCCTCTGCCTGCCTTCATTGCTTGGGTGGCAGGATGTTATTGAAATTGGGTATATCATTCCCTGGTTCAGCTGGTGCTTCTCCAATAGCCTGGATGATCTCCTGACTGGTGGGAGAACCTGTAAAAAACTCATCTTCGCCACATTCCTTATTGCTGAGGTCAACACTACTGCCTCAACCCAAACCAGCAATCTTGTTGTCCTTCGTGTAAACAAAAGTGAATGCAGAGTTTCACAAGATCTTGTAGCATAAGTTATAAATTAGTTTAGAAAAATGTAAACTATGTTCTTATACTCTGAGTCCTAAAGATGTACATAATTTATCTCTATGAGCCAAAATAATAACAAAAGATCTAATCCCATGAAAAGTAAATATATCCTTGGTAGTAATAGAAACAAAATATGCACACGGAACATGTGGGACTGCTTTAAAAAAGTGCTATGAAAAAGCCAAAGGATTAAATTGTGGCATAGAAAATACAAAACGTAATTGAAGCCTTTTTAAATAAAATGATACAAAAACATATTTTAAGAGCAAATAAGAAACTCAGAAAATAATCCAACAACAGACATAAAGGAGAAATTAAAAGGCTGAAGCAAAATCATGCTTCAGTTAGAGATGGTATAATTTGTAAACTGTATTAAATATTATTTCACAATGTTTGGTCACTTTCATAGGTTCATAGGTTCATACTAGGCTATCTGCCCCAGGGCATTTATAAGCCTAGCCAGAATGTGTTTGGCTTTCGCCACCCATTTTAAATTAATTTTGCTATGCCCTTTTTTGAGGTTAGTATACTGTGCCTCTGTCTAACAGTGACACAGAAGTGATACCCGGGGTAAACCTACGATCTCCCATCCACTCATCAAGATTACTCTTGAAGACAGTTAATGAGGGACTCTGCCTAACCTGGACTGGGATTTTATTCCAGAGTGAAGGGAGCCTCTGGGTTATGAATCTGTCCCTCCAGCATGTCCTATTTATTTCAGTGCTGAGGTTCAAGTCTCTCGAGCGTGTAGCTCTATCGGATTTGGATTTTCTGAGGTGCAGCATGTCCATTAATTCCGGGTTGGACATGGCTTTATACGTCAGGCACAGATCGCCTCTGAACAGGCAGTATGCCACTGAGTAGAGCTGGAGTTTCTTTAACCGGGCAGCATATGGCATCTGTTTGAGCCCTTTGATCCTCTTGGTGAGGTACTTTTGGGGTCTTTCCAGTTGCTGCAAGTGTCTGGTAAGGTACATCCCAAAAGGGGCATTGTACTCAATTATGGGCCTGATGAGGGATGAGTAAAGAGGCACGATGACCTCCCCTGATCTAGATGTGAATCCCTTCATGATTAGGTGGGCTATATAAAATGTTTTTCTAACCACTTTGGCCACGTGGTTGTTAAATGAGAGATTGCTATCAACTTAGGTCCTCAGATCCCTAATTACTTCTTCTGTACTTAATGGATTACCACCTATGTGGTAATTTGTGGGCACTTTGTTTTTGTCAAAGGGGATGACTATACACTTTTTGGCATTTAGCTTGAGGCCATGGCTCTGGCACCAGTTGTCTGTTTCTATGAAGCTCTTTTGGAGGATGCTTGTGTCGGATGGAGAGTCGATTATGGCGCCCAGTTTGCAGTCATCTGCGAACTTGGTCAGCCACAGTCCTTCTGTGTTGGCCTGTACCTCCGAAAAATATATACTGAACAAGAGAGGTCCCAGGACTGAGCCTTGTGGGACGCCACTTGTAACTGGTTTGGAGTCTGACATGGCTCCAGCAATTCTAACCATGTGGGTTCTGTCCTTCAGCCAGTTTGCAACCCATCTAGTGACATAGGGGTTTATATTTAAGCTGGTGAGCTTATCTATAATGCCCGAGTGGGGTATTGTATCGAAGGCTTTTGCGAGTTCCAGGTAGGCTGTGTGGACCACCTTCCCCTCGTCAATGTCCTTGGTGACTGTTTCAAAGAAATAAACCAGGTTTAAGAGGCAGGATCTGCCCTTAACAAAGCCGAACTGGGTAGGATCCAGTGTCTGTAGGTCCCCAATATCTTTATTTATGAGGTCCATGACGATCCTTTCCATAGCTTTGCAGACCAAGCTAGTCAGGCTTATGGGGCGATGGTTTCCAGGATCCGTTGAGGCACCACCTTTGTGGAGAGGGACCACAGTTGCTGTACGCCACTCTTTGGGTACATATCCTGTAGTAAGGCTGAGATTGAACAGTAGTTTTATGTTTGGGTTTAGCTCTTCTTGGAGTTCATGTAGGATGCAGCCCAAGGACACCGTCTGGTCCCATTGATGCTGTGTTTTTTGCTTTGGACAGGGCGGCTCTTACCTGAGCATCCGAGATAACACAAACTTGTGTGTGTATATATATATATATATATATATATATATATATATATATATATATATATATATATAACAACTAGGGATTGTTTGAATTTGTTTGAGTTTGGTCTGAGGAAGCTGGCGCATTTTGGCCGGTGAAAGCGCTTACCATATACTTGTGAATAAAGGAGTTTCGTTTTGGGAGTCTTCTCGCCTTTTTCGTTTTTTGCATTTACCAGTCTGAGCATCCAAGATGTCAGGGGGGCAGCACTCTGCTGGGATAGATATTTGCCCTTTTGGTGGGGAGAGGGGGGAGTTTGCGCTGAACCTGTCAGCTAGGATGTTGGCAATGTCTGTGGGTTTGGTGTATTTTTTGTCATTTTGGACTAATTCTGAGCATATCTGGGAATTATAACCCAGGTTCCTAACATAACTAAAGAAAGACTTGTGATTATCCTTAGTGTCCTGTGCAATTTTTCTCTCAAAGCTGGCCTTAGATGATTTTATGAGTGCCCGTAGTTTTTTGCTAATACTGATCAGAGATGCCTTCCCTTTTTGGAATTTTGCTCTATCATTTAGTAGCTTCCTCCTTCTATTGTATAGTTTGTTTATGGCTGAGGTCCACCAGACAGGACGTCTGCCTTTGGAGGATTGGGTCTTGGTTTTATTTGGGATCGCATGATCCATGCATTCTTGAAGGTGTTCATAGAATGCGTTTATAAAGGATTCTGCGGTCTGGGCCGTATTTTCCAAAGGCCCGGGGGCTTTGAAGGATTCCACCTCAGTTTTGAGGAGTGTGAAATTTGCTTTAGAGAAGTTTTTCACTGTGGTTTTCTGGGCAGGGGGTGGTGTCGGGATGTGAATATCCAGTGAGATTAGTTTATGGTCTGATCTTACCAGTGAGGGCTACACTTCTGGTCTGGAGCATAGAGTCCTCATGTTGGTGATGATCAGGTCCAGTATGCTTTCCCCTCTTGTGGGAGTGGTAACAAGTTGTTCCATTGCATTTGAGTTTATAAATTCTAGGAACATTTGGGCTAGGGTGTTGGAGCTAGAGTAATGCTCCCAGTCTATGTGTGGGTAGTTGAAGTCGCCCAATATAATGGTGTTTGGAGAGACCTTCATATTTTCCAGTGTTCTCAGGAAGGCTGAGTGGGGTTCCTGGGTTAGGGAGGGTGGTCTGTAGCAGGCTATAAACTGGAAGGCAGTTTTACCCACTGTTAGTTGCACATGGATAGTCTCAGATGCTTCGTGCTGTGCCACCAACCTGGAGGTGTGGGTATCTTTGACGAATATTGATACTCCCCCTCCTTTTGTGGGTTGGTCCAAGTTTTGGGGCCGAAAAGCATGGTATGAGGTATAACTTGGTAGTGCTGGGGTGCTCTCTGGAGCCTTGAACCAGGTTTCTGTTACTGCACAGATATCGATGTTCTCCATGCTAAGGAGAGTTTCGAGTGCATGCATCTTGAGGTTTAGACTTCTGGCGTTGAGTAGCATTACTCTTAGTTTCTTATCCCTTGTGATACCTATGGAGGTGGGTTTGTCTTTTGAGCCTTGCCTAAAAAAGGCACTATGGGGGTAGCAAGAGCCTTTGCCAATATCCGAAAGCCCAGGGGTGACAGGTGCAAGCCGTCCCTAGAGAAGCATCGTGGCTTGTCGAGCATGTCATCCCAGGCTGACAGGCATTGGATCCCCTTTGAATGACACCAATACTTAAGCCAATTGTTGAAATTGATCATCTTGTCTTCATATTGTGGCATCATTCTTGGTGAGGGTAAGATGCTTCTCAAGGTCAGGGTCATACCGACCTGGGCCACATGCTCAGAGAGCTCCTCTATGTCTCTTTTCATGTAGTCCAGGGAGGTATGTCTCGGGTCATTCACACCAGCATGGACAATGACTGAGTCATATTTGTACTTGCCTTAGAGTGACCGGAGTGCTTGTATTATGTGGCGGATCCTAGCGCCCGACAGGCAGCTCACCGTGACCTTCTCCTTGTTCAGCCTGGTGAGCGGGACGTCAGTGTGCCTGATGATAGAGTCACCTATTACAAGTGTATCAGGTGTGTTGTTTAGCCTTAAGGGCTGTGACTGTTCGGCACACTGGCTTTGTGAGCTATGTGTTGCACGTGTTTTGTTTTGGGGTAGCTGTTGCTTGGGTGTCTGCTTTGGAGGTCTCTGCTGCTTAGGCAGATTTTTATTTAGAGCCTCCGTGTATGTTTTTGTGTGTTTATGTGTTTGGTTTGCTGTCGTGGTAGGTCTATGTGAGACTGGAATTGTTCTGAGTGTGGCTTCCTTCTCCTCCTGACTGGTTACGCCAGTACTGAGTTGAGAGAGCTTAACCTCCAGTTTGGCTACATGGATGCATCTCTCACATGTGTTGGAATTTGTTGGGAGGAGGAGAGGGTTGTCTGTGTACATGAAGCAGTTGTAACATTGCCTCAAGATTCCCAGATTCACCAGCTGGACCAGAGAGAAGATTGACAACTGACCTTTGGACATGCTAGAATAGTATTGGGAATTCCTTTATAATTGAAAAAAAAGGGCCAATGGGGAACAAGGTACTCAAGAGGACTTTGTGAGAGTGTAGTGCTTTTAATTTTTTAGTGCTGACTTATATAATTTCTTTAGTGAGCAAGTGCCTTTAGTGAGCAAGTGCCTGGTAACTTAAATGCAATGTGTTACAGGTAACTTCAATGCAAAAATGACAAACAGTAACTTTCTTTTAAGTGAAACAAGGAAATGAGTGCAGTAAGCAATGCAGATATCACTAGGGATCCACAGAAGCACTGAAAAGCCACGTTTTAGGTGGTATTAAATAAGAAATTCCCAGAAGTTAAAACTACATTCAACATACCTCTAACATGGGGATATACTATAATTTCTCTTATTAAAACAGGATAAAAATAAAGCTATATGCTCCTGCTATTGATGTCTGCCATTGCTGAATCTTGCATACAAAATGTATATATCAATATTGCCTTATCAATAGATTAAAAATGTACTGCCTGCATTAACAGAGGAAGACTAAACTGTCTATATAGTAAATAGGGAACCACAAAGGAATATCAAATTAATAATCAGTTTAACTGATTTTTGCTAATAACAATAAATAAGAATCTAAAGAAGTATCTATAATTAGCCCGGCTCTAGTCAATGTATTAATTTCAGTAAATTGGGCTTATTTAAGTTGCAAAATATATAGGTTTCCAAATCATTTTATTTGTCTTATTAATCACCTTTATCGAAATTCATGCTCACGTGTTAAACCAGGGCATTTTATTTCTCAATCAGTAAACGTAATCAGGGGGCGAGAAAAAAAGCAGTCCTTTATCTCCTTACTATTTGCTTTGGCTATTGAGCTTCGAACCATTTACATAAAAATTAACAATCACATATTAAAATTTAAAATAAATTATCAACATACTTCCAAAGTTCAGTTATTTGCTGACATTATACTGTTAACCACAGAGTCTTCATTAATAAATATAAAAAGATTTAAACTATCTGAACTATCACTTTATTAATTAACAAAAAATTAAACTATTTCATGGAAACTAATAGTGAATTGAAATGGGATAGTAAAGAGGTATCCAAGATTTATACTTGCATGCAATTGTAAAGAAACAGCAAGTGCAAATTCAAAATTATTTTACATACTATCAAATCAATAATAAATCAATGGAATAAGTTATTTTCTCTGGACGATAGGTTGTTTCTTTTATTAAAATAATTTTATCAAAAATGCAATACATTATGCAGACAACTATTTTAGTTCCTTCTAAAGAACACATTAAAATATCTTAATGTTTGTTTGACGTTCTTATCACACCCCAACACAGTTAAAAGAGCTTTGGGACATTATCTTAGAGAATGGATTATGGAATAAGATTTCCTTTCCTGCAGAGTTATGCCATGCATTCTGTTATTAACGTATGCCATGCATCCCGTTATTAATGTATGCCATCCATTCCATTATTAAATTATACCATCCATTTCATTATTAAAACAATAGTACTGTTATAGTTAAATTGTGATCATTCTGTCATTTGGAAAAAAGCTGCATTAAACCATTTGGTTAAGTAAAGAAAAGAAAAGCAATATACAACATATAACAAATCTTGAATAATAATATGAAGTGACTGTTAAAGAAATGATACATTCTAGTTACATGAAAAACATAATAAGATAAAAACATGGTTATCATGGTTATTATTCTGTGTATCGTTTACACCAGAACATACAGCCTGAATTTTCAAAAATACTAAACTTAAAAAGTAGGGATTTGAATTTTTTTAGAATTAAATATTAAGAGATAGTACAGCGTTTAACAATGATTATTTAATGGGTAAATATGATTTGGATATGGGAAACTGGTTCAAAGTACAATTCAATGAACAGTACTAAATACTAACATTGATATAATGTTGATTGTAATTAAAAAGGAATATTTGCAAAATCTTGATTTTTCTAAACAAACTTGACAGAAAATGGTGAGATAGGGACATGACTTGTATCCAAAATATTTAAAATAATGAAGAAGTATAGATTTTACTTCAAGGATAACTATTGTGATTATCCTTAATTGAAATGAGTGGTTTAACTTTAACTACAGTCAGTAAAAATAATTTTAATGCTGCAAAAAATGCATAAATACATATATGCACACATACTTGTATGTATAAATAAACTAAACAAGGAAAAAAAATCCTTATTTCTGAAGATTATTTTCTTGGAAATGTTTATTAGATCATTTATCACTCCATATAGAATTGCAATTATATATAAAAAGGAAGATATTGGTTGTTGGAGGTGTAAATCTTCTTTCAAGGCAGATTGGCAGCATACAATTTATGACTGAAAAGTTCTGATACCTGTTTGGGGAAAAAAATCAATGTTTCCTACTAGCACTGTGGTCCGATAAATTCATATTAATTAAATGCATGGTGTTTAATGCTTTATTTCCTATATGTGCTCCGATAAATTCATATTAATTAAATCCATGGTGTTTAATGCTTTATTTCCTATATGTGTTGATAAATTCATATTAATTAAATGCATGGTGTTTAATGCTTTATTTCCTATATGTGTACAGAAGTCTCAATCCCCACTTTTATAAACATAATGACAATAGCCTGGAAAATTACTATAAGGAACTATAAAAGTGATATTATGTCTTCATTTACAGAATTTATAAATAGTCACCACTGTGTGTGAAAACTAAGTAACCCCAGAATATAATTTCTGGATAAAATTGAACTCATTAATTGAGGAATGTAGATCAGTTTCATCATCATCATCCCCTTTTTCCCATTTACATGGGGTCGGGGTATTGTATTAACTGTCGCCAACTCTTTCGATTCAGTGCCACTCTCCTGCCTTCTTCAACACTCATGCCTGACTGTCGCAGATCTTCTTTCACACAATCCATCCACCTCTTTGCTGGACACCCTCGCTTCCTCTTACCTTCTTCCTGTCTGTCCCAAATCTCCCTCACCAGATTGTCTTCTGCTTTTCTACACATGTGCCCATACCATCGTAATCTGTTCTCTTTGATATTTTCTGCAATTGGAGCTACTTTGGCTTCTGCTCTTGTGTCCTCATTTCTTTGCCTGTCCCGCAGTGTGCATACTACCACCTTTCTCAGGCACTTCATTTCCATCACCTCTAGCTTCTTCAACTGTTCTGCCTTTACTGCCCAGGTTTCTGTACCATACAGTTGTACTGGTCGCACCACTGTCTTGTACACCTTACTTTTCAGCTTCTTTGGCATTCTTCTGTCATAGACTACACCTGATACTCTATGCCAGTTGGCTGCAGCCCCTCTGATTCTAGCTTTGACCTCTTCATTCAGTCTACCCTTCTCCTCAACCACCTCTCCCAGATACTTGAAGCTGTTTACCTGTTCCACAATCTTCCCATCTATCTCTATTCTCAGCTTCTTCTGATTTCCCCAATCTGCTGCCATTACCGCTGTCTTATCTGTGCTTAGTTTCATCCCATGTGCCTTCAGATTTGCATTCCATTCTCCTATCCTTTGCTGAAGTTCTAGATCAGAGTCTGCCTGTACTGCCACATCATCTGCATACAGCAGCTTTGTTGCTCTGACCCCTCCAACCTGTTTGCTGATGTAGTCCATTACCAGTATGAACAGCAGTGGGCTCAGAGCTGTACCCTGGTGTACACCCACTCCCACTGGGAACCCCTCAGTAAGGCCAAACACTGTTCGTACTTGAGTCACTGGGTCCTTGTACATAGCCTGTACTAATTCTATCAATGTTTCTGGGACTTCAAACCACTGCAGTATTGTCCAGATCAGCTTTCTTGGGACCTTGTCATATGCTTTCTCCAAGTCTAGGAAAGCCCAGTTTGACTCTCTCCTCTTCTCTAGTTTCTTCTCAAGTATCGGTCTCAATGCAAACATCGGGTCAATTGTGCTGCATCCTGAATTGAATCCAAGCTGTTCATCTCCCATCTTACATTCTACTATTCTGCGTATCCGTTTATCAATCACCCTCTCCAGAACTTTCATGCAATGTGGTAGGAGTTTAATGCCTCTCTACTGTCCACAGTTGTGGATGTCCCCTTTGTTCTTGTACACTGGCACGAGTATGCTTATTCTCCAGTCATCTGGGATAAGCCTTTCTCTCCACACTGCAATTAGTACCCTCAGGAGCCATATCTCCACTAGCTCATCCAGCATCTTTATCATATCTGCTGTGACCTCATCTGAGCCTGTTGCTTTCCCTGACTTCATTTTCCTTAGTGCTGCTCTTACTTCTTCTAAGCTGGGCTCCTCTTCTACTCTCATTGTAGGCTGTTTCTGGGGCAGTACCGCTTCTGTGGGGTTTTCTTCATTCAGAAGCTGCTGGAAATACTCCTTCCATCTGCCTTTAATGCCTGTGGGCTGGTAAGCAGGTTGTTGCTGGAATCCCTTATGAAGGGTGTCTGACTATCTTCTTTATCTTTCTGTCTTTGCCTTGCAACCTGGTATAGTTTCTTTGTGCCCCTTACTGAGTCACTTTCCCGAAGCTGATAGAGTAGTGCCTCTGATGCCCTATTCTTTGCTATTGCAACTTCTTTCTTAGTTTCTTTGTTAGCCAACCAGTAGTCCTTCCTAGCTTGGTCAGTCTTTTCAATCTCCCACTTCTTCCTGCACTCCTTCTTTCTTTTGATTACTTCCTGCACTTCTGCATTCCACCACCAGCTTTCCTTATGTATCTTATTTCCATACCTGGCTCGGCCACATATCTTTTCTGTAGTCCTAACACATGCTGTTTTTAGGCACCGCCACTCTTCTTCAACTCCACCTATTTCCTCCTCTTCTTGGGGTGCTAGAGCCCTGAGTAATTCCTTGAACTGCTGTACTTTCTCTCCAGTCAATGTCCACGTCTTCAGCCTGGTCTCTGTTGACCTTAGAGCCTTCTCTGACCACCGCTTGCAGCTGATTGTGGCAACTACTGGTTTATGCTGTGAAATGACCATTTCACTGGGGATGACTTTGCAATCATGGATTCTACCCCAGCCCCTTTTCCTTACTCGGAGGAAGTCTACCTGAGTTGCATGTTGGCTACTCTTGTATGTGATCTTGTGACTGTCTCTCTTTCTGAACCATGTGTTGGCTACTATCAAGTCATTTGCCAGACAGAAGTATAGAATGGCTTCTCCTTCTTTATTCCTGCTACCCCACCCATTTAGACCCAGACAGTCCTCATATCCTGTTCTGTCTGTCCCGATGTGTGCATTTAAGCCACCCATTATCAACACCAATTCATGTTGTCCTGCTTTATCTAGTAGGTCCTGCAACTGCTGTCTGAATGCACTCTTTTCCTCACTATCACAACCCTGCTGTGGGGCATGGACTGAGATTATGAATACTGCCCTATCATTACACTGGAGTCTGATTGCCATGAGTCTGTCATTAATTCTGATGATATCCCTCACTGACTTCTGAAGCCTCTGTCTCACCACAATTCCTACACCATTTCTAGCCTGTCCACCACCTGAGTAGTAGAGTCTGGATCCCAAGCCAAGTGACTTTGTTGCACTGCCCTTCCATCTCATCTCTTGGATACATAGGATGTCCAGCCTCCTCCGTATCATCATGTCATCCACTTCTAAGCTGCGTCCTGTCAGTGAACCTATATTAAGCGTAACAATTCTCAGTTCATGTTTGGCAGGTTGGTTGGTTTTATGTCCAGCTTTCACTCAACAGAGCTATCCCAGGTAACCCAGACTGGGCAACTAGACACTGGCCAGCCAGTAGCCTATTGACCCAGGGCTGCTGAACTTTTATGGCAGGCACACACTGGCCAATAGGGGCACATATACCCCTCTCACCGTTAGCATGGGTCCCTGGCATGGGTCAAAGAGTAGGCCAGGTCCTCAACCCACTTATCACTGGTAACTACCCATGCCCATTTTTTTTTGGCGACAGTCAACATGACCGAATCACCTAGAGCCACATTTTACACCATCGAGTGGCTAGCCCTGCCATGGCGCACAGTTTGTGATCTGTGTTCTCCTATCTTGAGGATACTGCGCACCACAATAGATGCCCAAAGCGGTTGGTCTTTTTACAACTCTTCCCCCCATTGGGCACCATGTAGAGTCTGTGCTGCTGCCCACAGCTCCATTCATTGGTGAGTTTGAGATGGAAACACTCAGCATTTTTTTGGACATGGGAGAAACCCCACGGAGACACAGAGAGAACCTGCAAACTCCAAACAGGCATTAGTCGGAGGTCAGGATCGAACCTTGTACCTTGTGCATTGGAGGCGAAGACCTTAACCACTATGCCATCTGGTCTCTACTATATGTATGTAGATCTATATGAATGTAGATCAGTTTATGGTATATAGATATATATAGCAATTATTTAAGTATACACTTGTGTAAATAGTTATTCATTTTATTATCTTAATGGTTTGGTCTTGTATATTAACATTTCAGTAAAGCAAATATTAAAAAGAAAGAATGTTAGTAATGGAACCACATGCAGGGTTCGGAAAACCCAGTGATACCTCCACCTACTTCAACTGTCCCATTTGACTGGAGAGTGATCCAATTTGTAACCCAGTAATAAAGTTTCTTAGTGATGACAAATGCACTCCAGTGATTTCTGAGTATACTAATAACCTTCCTGAAACAGTATCGCCATGAAAATCCAATGCTAGGTAAATAATCTTAATAAGTAAATGTCCTTCTTTTCTATCAATACTCAAAGTATACTCAACAAACTAAGCTAATTTCATGTATGGGTAACTCTTCATACCCCAGACATTATCTCCATAATTGAAACTTGGCTTAAACCCCAAAACTAAGACAAAGACATTCTCCCCCCTGGCTATAATATACTGCGCCAAGATCGCTTAAAGAAAAAAGGTGGAGGTGTTGCTATAGTCTACTTAAATTACCTCACTCTCTCCCTTCCAAACAACCAGTTCCCTCCATTACAACTGCTGAACTCCTGGTAGCAAACCTCAAATCCAGTGACTTTACTACTATCACAGTAGTAGCCATATATCCATATATATTCCACCAGGGGACAACATTCCCCTAATGGAAAATATACTGTCATATTTCTCCCTAAATTTCCATAATGAAACTATCCTTCGTGGGGATGTAAACATTAATTGGCAAAACCTCATCAGTCCAAACCCTCTTCATCACATAAACCTCCATGGATTTACACAACTAATCTGTAAACCTACCCATACTGATAACTCTCATTCCTCAAGCTCCTTGATAGATTGGATACTTGTTTCTAATCCCAGCAAATACCATAATCCAGAAATTCAACCAGATGCCCTGAGTGACCACTCACCTATAAAAGTGCTCCAATATACCACCCACCTCTCAAAACCACACCAGCTTATCACCTCAAACAAACTTTCCACCTTTAACCCTGACACTTTTAGAACCTTCCTCTCTAGAGTTAACTGTGGAATTTCCTTACACAGCTCCAACTCGATGAAGTGGTGAATGCCTTCAACTCAACTTTTTTAAATATTTTAAATTCTCTAGATCCACCCAGAAAAGTTCGAATAAAGGCAAACATTTCACCCTAGCTAACTAAAACCACCTGTACCCTTATGAAAACCAGAGATATGGTATGGAAAATATGGGTACAAACCAAACTTTCAGCAGATCTCCAAAAGTACGGAGAACTTAGAAATCAAAAAAGCTCATCAACAAAGACAAAAAAATGTATTATAATCCCCCCAAAACACTAAAATCTGATCTAAAAAAATTCTGGAATGCTATAAGCCAAATACTATATCCAGGCAACCTGACTTCACCAAATCCATGTCCTGACAAGTCACCTGAAGAAACTGCCAGTACCTTCAGCACCTATTTTATTGAATCAATTCTCAAAGTATTTAACCTCAACCTCTCAAACAACACACCAAACCTCCCTATAACCTCCAAAGCCAGGAACTCGGTAAACTCCTCTCTCAAACCTGTTCCCACTAACTATACCAAAATTCTACTCTCAAAGCTCAAACCATGCTCTGTATCAGCAGACAATATCCCTTCTTACTTTGTCCAGATTGCAACACACTCCCTTGTATCCATGCTAATTAATTGCTCCATGTCTGAGTCTAAAGATCCATCTACCTGGAAACAGTTCTACACTCTTCCTATTCATAAAGGAGGTAACTCCACAGAAATATCTAATTTCAGACCTAGCGCTATCCTCTCCCCTGTCTCCAAAGTCCTCAAGAAATGTATCCACAAACAAGTTATGCATGATCTCTTTTGGGGAAAACTGCTCACTCCTACACATCGTGGTTTACGTCCCAAGCATAGTACAACCGCAGCTCTGCTATCATTTCTCAACACTATTGCCCTGGCTAAAGATGACCATAAACTCATATCTTGTCTATTCCTTGACCTTTCAAAAGCTTTTGACACTGTCTCTCACTCTCTGCTACTTAACAAACTTGCAGACCTAAACTTCTCCCCTGATACAGTTGCATGATTTTCTAGCTATCTCCCTATAGGCTGCAGTCAGTGAGATGGGACTCTGCACTATCTTCCCCTCTCTCATTAAGAACAGGTGTCTCTAAAGGATCCATTTTTGGACCTCAACTTTGTAATATCTTCACCAACTCACTTCACTCCAAAATCTAACATTGTCTAATATGCAGATGACTCTACAGTCATCACTATTGCTAATTCCCCCTTAGAACTCCTAACAAATACCCAGACATCTTTTAACTCAGTAGAGACACGGCTCACTAATAATCAGCTCATCCTCAACCCTAAGAAAACAACATTGCTACTCTTTCTAATTAAATCTGCAAACCACATTAAACTTTGCTTCTCCATAAGGTCCCTAAACAGTACTCCTATAGAAGTCGAAACTAGCATGAAACTGCTTGGCATTACTATTGACGACCAACTAAAATTCGATCTACACATTAACAATTGTATCAACAAACCCACCAGAAGCTAGGACTTCTGTACAGGAACAATAAATTCCTCACTACTGAAACTAGAATTTTTCTTACCCATGCCTACCTTCTACCTTGCTTAACATATTGTTCTCAAATACTCACAAATCTGAACTCCTCCCTACTTACCAAATTAGAATCAACCTACTACAAGATGGCTAGATTTGCAGCTCAACAAACATATAAATCTCACCACTGTCTCTCCCTAAAATATCTGAAATGGCCTGACCTACCTCACCTGTTCCTACAATCCCAACTCCAAATCATATACTCCATTCTATATCAGTCTGATTTCTGCCCAAGCCTAGCTCCCCTCATATCTCACAACTCCCCCACCAGGCTTCTTCGAAGCTCAACCCAAGACCTATTAAAATTTTATAAACTCAAATCGAAGATGGGGTGCAACTTATATAGCTACAATTCCTGTATTGCATGGAACAAACTCCCACAAGAAATAAGGACCTTGACTCACCCCAAACAATATAAGCTAGCAACCAAAGATTGCTTAAAAAATACTGGTCCTGCCATTGTACACACCCTCCCTGATCACCGCCTACCTTTATAGTGCTGTTAAACTAATTCTTAATACTTACCATGAGCTACTTACATCCTATGCTTTTTATGTAACCTCCAAAGCTTTTGCTATACTCTTCCTACAAAACCTTATATTTTTAACTTTTTAACAAAAACAAACAACTTACTCTATTTTATTAATACTATCCTTTTGTTTATAGTACTGTTTTACCTGTCAACAATCTGCATACAGTTTGTAACTACCAAAACCCCATCTATTGCTATTTTTATTGCATTGTATCTCTATTGCTATTTGTATTGCATTGTACATTTTTGGAGGTTTTCTCCCTGGGCCTCCACTGAAAAAGGGCAATAGCTCAGTTGGACACTCCCAGTCAACAAATGTAAAAATAAATAAAATAATCAAAGAGCTTGTGTTACTTTTTTTCCACTGTAGGGATACCCAAAGAAATACTCACATGGACCTTGGAGCTCCCAAGTGTTTTAAAGTAAAATTGTTAAGAACTTAAGTGTACCATCTTCATATTGACAGAGTAGAGAAACTCTTTAATAAAACACTAAAATCTAAGCTAAAGAAGGCCACAGAACAAGATGGTAAGAACAGAACTCAGTTACTTTCATACCTCTTTTTTACTACCAGAAAAATGACCAGATTTCAGTAATATTTACCCCACTGAGTTACTATCCAGATTTCAATAATATTTACCCCACTGAGTTACTATGAGGGAGACATTCCAGATATCATTTGTGGGTATCAAAGATCTTTTTACAGTTATACCTCATCAGGCAGGCATTGGATTGTTTTACGGATGTTTGTGTTCTTTCACTTCTTTAGGGCACTCTAGGATTTTGATGTTCAGGACTCTTATGGAGTTAGTGTTACATAACAACTTCATTACCTTTGAAAACCAGTTATTTAAACAGAAAACAGGAGTGGCAATGGGGGTGGCTTGTGCCCCCCCTATTTGTGAACACTGTATTGACTCAATGGGAACTGACCACAGTATTTGAGAATGCACTTATCAGGCACTGCAGATTTTATGGGAGCTACCTTGATGATCTGTTAATTTTTTGCGATGGAAATGAAGAACAACTTGAGCAATTTTTTTGTTTCTTAAACTCAAGTACCAATTTTCCTAGATTCACTAAAGTACAAAATAGGGAATTTATCAATTTTTTGGACATTACTATAAGTAAGGATTTACAGAATCATAGATTTATTTCTACGTTGTACAGAAAACCCAGATATTCCAACACCTTGCTACATTTTGATAGCTTTCACCCCGTCCATCAGAAAAAATCTTTAGTTAAAGGACAAGGGTATGGCTAGCTATCAAGGATGGTCAGTGACTGGACACTATTCTTACAAGTGATTGACCAGCTTAAGGGTATGCTTACTAGAAGGGGGTACCCCGGTACCTTTGTTGACTCTATTTTAAATGAAGTAAAGAAAAAAGAAATAATGCTCACTTTTTTCCACTTTTGGGTTTTGCCTTGGATTCTGGTCCGACCAACATCATTAGGACCTCAGCTTTAAACACTAGGGAGGGGGTTACCTATACTGATGCCATGATTCTTACTTTTAACCCCCTTTTTTCAGCATTAGAGACATCTTGTTTAACAATTGGACAATTCTCACTACTGATGACACTTGTAAATCAAGAATTCAGGACAAACCTTGTATTACATACAGGAGGGACACATGTTTAAAGAGTCTTTTGGAACATAATTGCACTGCCAAAAAGGAGGGGTACATGCGTAAACGTAGACATTGTACGCAATGCCCTTTATTTTAGAGACCAATGTTATTTTTATTAGTGGATACGGTAAAGTGTACTTGCATACAAAGTTCAACTGTCAAAGTAAGCACCTTGTATATATTGCTATCTGCCAGGACTGTCAATATTTTTACATTGGTAAGACTATCAATACATTAAATAAACGTATTTACCAAAACGTTTATGACATTAGGAAGGGCAATGACAACAATGCATTAGCCAAGCACATAGCGGATCACCCAAATCACAACTTTAAGTTTGCTGTTTTAGAACAGGTTTGCAATGAAAATAGTAGGGGCGGGCCAATTGAGTTATTTCTTGAATACAAAGAACTACTCTGGCAGCTCAGAAGCAATGCTACAAGCAAACCTGGTTTAAATGAAACAGTGTAAATTTCAAGTTGTTTAAAATTAAAGTCTGAATTTCACATATAGTATAATGTTTAACATACTTTTCAATTTTTAGTCTACATATGTTGACAGATTTTAAACATTGTTTGATTAGGGTTGATCAATTTTGATTTTTACAGTTTTCAAAAATAGGCTTTATATGTATTTGTTATTCAATTTATGACGTTTTGCCTCTTGTTTTTTAACCAATACTCTAGCACTGTTCATACATGTGACTTGACTGGTTGCTATTTTAAATGGAAGTTGGTTACAGCTGTTTTTATTCTGAAGAAGTCTTGGGGTGAACGCCTGACGAAAGCACTCAATTCAATAAACAGTTTGTGGTTGGCAGACCGGTTACTTGCTTTTTTTCTTCTCAGTTTGTGTACGGCTGTTTGAGTATGTGTGTATTTGTGTTATCGGCATGTGTGTATCAGTGTGTCATTGTCAGTCCATCTGTATTAGTGTGTCATCAGGATGTGTGTATTAGTGTGTCATTGTCAGTACGTGTGTATTAGTGTATCATCGACAGCATGTGAGTAATTAGTGTGTCATTGTCAGTACATGTGCATTATTATGTCATTGTCAGTACGTGTGTATTAGTGTATCATCGTCAGCATGTGTGTCATTGTCAGTATGTGTGTATTAGTGTATCATCGACAGCATGTGTGTAATTATTGTGTCATTGTCAGTATGTGTGTATTTGTGTTATCAGCATATGTGTATTAGTGTGTCATTGTCAGTATGTGTGTATTAGTGTATCATCAACAGCACGTGTGTAATTAGTGTGTCATTGTCAGCACGTGTGCATTATTATGTCATTATCAGTATGTGTATTAGTGTATCATTGTCAGCATGCGTGCATTAGTGTGTCATTGTCAGTATGTGTGTTTTAGTGTATCATCGACAGCATGTGTGTAATTAGTGTGTAATTGTCAGTATGTCTGTATTAGTGTGTCATTGTCAGTACGTGTGCATTATTATGTCATTGTCAGTATGTGTGTTTTATTGTATCATCGTCAGCATGTGTGTATTAGTAAAACAAAATCAAGGCAAAGGCACCTGCAAATGAATCCACGACAAAAATAGCGTAAACTTATTTAATTTTCCACTTTCGTACGTAGACTTCCTCAGAATAACACTTACAAACACAAACTGAGTTTAAATAGGCAAGACATCACTATGGAAATTAATTAAAAACAATTAATGATGTCACAAAAATGAATGACTGCAACAATTAAAGAAAAACGATAAACTTTTTCAAGTGATGTGTAAACAAACTAAATCTTCACATTTATTGACTTTTAATTTCCTATATTTAAGGAAGCATTTGACGTTGATGGTCTCGTTGAGACCTGGGGGACGGTCAGACCTCAATTTTATCTGCCAATAAGTCTCCCTTTGAAGTAGGAAATTTTTAAAATCCCCCTCCCTTTTATCTTTCTTACAGACTTCCAAAATTGAAAATAAAAATTTGTTGAAAGCCTGACAAACCAAACTATGTTTAAAAAGGGCATTTTTTTCGTCTTTGGTTTTGATGCTATATAAGTGTTCCCTTATTCTAGTTTTCAATTGCCTGGTCGTCATGCCCACATAAAAGGCGGTGCATGATGAACACAAAGCAATATAAACTACACCAGACGAACGACAGTTAACATATCCAGGAACAGAAAAAGTTCTGTCAAAGGTACCTACTGATATGTATGTATTAGTGTGTCATTGTCAATACGTGTGTATTAGTGTATCATCGACAGCATGTGTATATTAGTGTGTCACTGTCAGTATGCGTGCATTATTATGTCATTGTCAGTACATCTGTATTAATGTGTCATCAGTACATATAGTGTGTCATTGTCGGTACGTGTGTATTAGTGTGTCATTGTCAGTATGTGTGTATTAGTGTATCGTCAGCATGTGTGTATTAGTGTGTCATTGTCAGCACGTGTGTATTAGTGTATCATCGTCAGCATGTGTGTGTTACTGTGTCATTGTCAGTGCGTGTGCATTATTATGTCATTGTCAGTACGTGTGTATTAGTGTATCATTGTCAACATGTGTGTATTAGTGTGTCATTGTCAGTATATGTGTATTAGTGTATCATTGTCAGCATGTGTGTATTAGTGTGTCATTCTCAGTATGTGTGTATAAGTGTATCATCGACAGCATGTTTGTATTAGTGTGTCATTGTCAGTACATGTGTATTAGTGTATTATCGACAGCATGTGTGTAATTAGTGTGTCATTGTCAGTACATGTGCATTATTATGTCATTATCAGTACATGTGTTTTAGTGTATCATTGACAGCATGTGTGTAATTTGTGTGTCATTGTCGGTATATCTGTATTAGTGTGTCATTGTCAGTACGTGTGCATTATTATGTCATTGTCAGTACGTGTGTATTAGTGTATCATCGTCAGCATGTTTGTATTACTGTGTCATTGTCAGTATGTCTGTATTAGTGCGTCATTGTCAGTACGTGTGCATTATTATGTCATTATCAGTACGTGTGTTTTAGTGTATCATTGACAGCATGTGTGTAATTTGTGTGTCATTGTCGGTATATCTGTATTAGTGTGTCATTGTCAGTATGTGTGCATTATTATGTCATTGTCAGTACGTGTGTATTAGTGTATCATCGTCAGCATGTTTGTATTACTGTGTCATTGTCAGTATGTCTGTATTAGTGTGTCATTGTCAGTACGTGTGCATTAGTGTATCATCATCAGCATGTGTGTATTAGTGTGTCATTGTCAGTATGTGTGTATTAGTGTATCATCGACACCATGTGTGTAATTAGTGTTTCATTGTCAGTACGTGTGCATTAGTGTATCATCGTCAGCATGTTTGTATAAGTGCGTCATTTTCAGTATGTGTGTATTAGTGTATCATCTACAGCATATGTTTATTAGTGTGTCATTTTTAGAACGTGTGTATTAGTGTATCATTGACAGCATGTGTGTAATTAGTGTGTCATTGTCAGTACATGTGTATTAGTATATCATCATCAGCATGTGTGTGTTAGTGTGTCATTGTCAGTATTTGTATATAAGTGTGTCATTGTCAGTACATGTGTATTAGTGTATCATCGACAGCATGTGTGTATTAGTGTGTCGTTGTCAGCACATGTGCATTATTATATCATTGTCAGTACGTGTGTATTAGTGTATCATCGTCAGCATGTGTGCATTAGTGTGTCATTGTCAGTATGTGTGTATTAGTGTACCATCATCAGCATGTGTGTATTAGTGTGTCATTGTCAGTACATGTGTATTAGTGTATCATCGTCAGCATGTTTGTATTAGTGTGTCATTGTCAGTATGTCTGTATTAGTGTGTCATTGTCAGTACATGTGCATTATTATGTCATTGTTAGTACGTGTGTATTAGTGGATCATCGACAGCATGTGTGTAATTAATGTGTCATTGTCAGTACGTCTGCATTATTATGTCATTGTCAGTACGTGTGTATTAGTGTATCATCGTCAGCATGTTTGTATTAGTGTGTCATTGTCAGTATGTCTGTATTAGTGTGTAATTGTCAGTACATGTGCATTATTATGTCATTGTCACATGTATTAGTGTATCATCGTCAGCATGTGTGTTTTAGTGTGTCATTGTCAGTATGTGTGTATTAGTGTATCATTGTCAACATGTGTGTATTAGTGTGTCATTGTCAGTATGTGTGTATAAGTGTGTCATTGTTTGTACGTGTGTATTAGTGTATCATCGACAGCATGTGTATATTAGTGTATAATTTTCAGTATGTGTGCATTATTATGTCATTGTCAGTACATCAGTATTAATGTGTCACCAGTACATGTGCATTTGTGTGCCATTGTCAGTACGTGTGCATTAGTGTTTCATTGTCAGTATGTGTGTATTAGTGTATCATTGTCAGCATGTGTGTATTAGTGTGTCATTGTCAGTACGTGTGCATTAGTGTATCATTGTCAGTATGTGTGTATTAGTGTATCATTGTCAGCATGTGTGTATTAGTGTGTCATTGTTTGTACGTGTGTATTAGTGTATCATCGTCAGCATGTGTGTATCAGTGTGTCATTGTCAGTATGTGTGTATTATTGTATCATCATCAGCATGTGTGTATCAGTGTGTCATTGTCAGTATGTGTGTATTATTGTATCATCATCAGCATGTGTGTATTAGTGTGTCATTGTCAATACATGAGTATTAGTGTATCATTGACAGCATGTGTGTATTAGTGTGTCATTGTCAGTACATGTGCATTAGTGTATCATTGTCAGTATGTGTGTATTAGTGTATCATTGTCAGCATGTGTGTATTAGTGTGTCATTGTCAGTACGTGTGTATTAGTGTATCATCGTCAGCATGTTTGTAGTAGTCTGTCAATGTCAATATGTCTGTATTAGTGTGTCATTGTCAGTACTTGTGCATTATTATGCCATTGTCAGTACATGTGTATTAGTGTATCACCGTCAGCATTTTTGTATTACTGTGTCATTGTCAGTATGTGTGTATTAGAATTAGCAAATGCAGCAATGGAATGTGGTGACACATAATTACATAATAGCTGTTTGTCAAGCAAAGAGGTGAGGGCCTTTTTTTCTTTCATTACCAGGGGTCATTCACCACAGGTGCCATGATACCAAGTAACTGCCACTCTGGTTTGATATAGAGACACTATTATGTAAGGGCAACATTATGTGGATATCCCATGCTTCTGGAGCAAATCTCCTAGAGAAAATAGGTTAAAAATGTTTAGGAGGTATACAGATAGTATTTCACGAGTGATTAGGCATCCAGTAATATTATTAGGGACTATGAATGTTTATTTTATTTATTTAGTTCGTTTTTTTTTTTTTGGCTTTGAGAAAGGCAGTTATGAACTTGGTCATGGCAATCCATGAAAGGAGATAAGACTTGTGGATTTGTAGAATTTCTATAGCTGCAGCTAGTGTGAAATTAGTACTATGTTTATCTGCTAGTAAGTTGGGACTATCCTTTGGGTCACAGTAGGTAGTATCACTGTGTATTACCTCATAGCATTGTTGTGGGGGTCACAATGGGTAATATCACTGTGTATTACCTCAGAGCATTGTTGGGGGGGGTCACAGTGGGTGGTATCACTGTGTATTACCTCAGAGCATTGTTGAGGAGCACAGTGGGTAGTATCACTGTGTATTACTTCAGAGCATTGTTGGGGGGGGTCACAGTGGGTAGTATCACTGTGTATTACCTCGGAGCATTGTTGTAGGGGTCACAGTGGGTAGTATCACTGTGTATTACTTCAGAGCATTGTTGGGGGGGTCACAGTCCATAGTATCACTGTGTATTACGTCGGAGCATTGTTGGGGAGGTCACAGAGGGTAGTGTCACTGTGTATTACCTCATAGCATTGTTGGGGGGGTCACAGTGGTAATATTAGTGTGTATTACCTCAGAGCATTGTTGGGGGGTCACTGTGGGTAATATCACTTTGTATTAACCCAGAACATTGTTGGGGGTCACAGTGGGTAGTATCACTGTGTATATTACCTCAGAGCATTGTTGGGGGGGTCACAGTGGGTAGTATCACTGTGTATTACCTAGGAGCATTGTTGTGGGGGTCACAGTGGGTAGTATCACTGTGTATTACCTCAGAGCATTGTTGGGGGGGACACAGTCTGTAGTATCACTGTGTATTACCTCGGACCATTGTTGGGGAGGTCACAGAGGGTAGCATCACTGTGTATTACCTCAGAGCATTGTTGGGGGGGGGTCACAGTGGTAGTATTACTGTGTATTACCTCAGAGCATTGTTGGGGGGGTCACTGTGTGTAATATCACTGTGTATTACCTCAGAGCATTGTTGGGGTGTCACAGTGGTAGTATTACTGTGTATTACCTCAGAGCATTGTTGCAGGGGTCACAGTGGTAGCATCACTGTGTATTACCTCAGAGCATTGTTGGTGCTGCCTCTTAACTCTAAAGTAGAAGACTGACTTGCTGTTATCCTTTGTTTTTTACTTCTATTTTCAGTGTTTAGCTTCTTAATGGTGACTTTTAGTTCTTTTCTTATTTTCTTGATGGACTTTCTTAGGTGGGCCAGTTGCAATTTCTTGCAGGCATTTTGTAATTGTTTGTTTTACTGTAGAGTTTGATTATGTCGGTAGACCAACAAGGTGGTTTATTTTAACATTTTCTGATGGCTATCTTCCTATTAGGGACTGCTTATTCTATACATCTTAATAAATCTGAGTAAAATCCTAAGGTATATTTGGGTAATGCGATGGAATTTTGAGAGCTCATTATGGAATCTTAAGACGCTTCATGGAGTCTTAAGATGTTTACTTTTTTAAAGTCCATCATCTTTGAAGGGCTCACACTGAGGAGATGTTTAGCTAGTGTCAGATGTAGGAGAAGGGGGTTAAATAACTAAATTACGTTCCATAATACTAAAGGTAATACTAGCAGTGCAAATGTGAAACATGATCTATATTTGTAGCAAATAAAATAGTTGCAGGTGAGTATAATGAGACTGCAGATAGAATATCTTAGCCAGCATTCTATTACTGTGTTACAACCAAGAAAGTGATGGAAAGTGTTTCTGGAAGGAAGAGTAGTTCAGGCGCTGCTAGACTCTGGCAGTCTGGTTGTCTGTGTTAAGGATCCTCATTATGTAAATAAAAGATTACTAACAAACAAATCTAGCCCCATGGCATAGAGGGGAGAAGGCCCTGATTATGTCTCAGGAGACCAGAGTTTGACTAGTGGCTTAAATGCCTGTAGGACATGGCCAGGGAAGATGGACTCTAGTAGCCATTGTTGTCTCATCCGTCTGGCTTGCAACAGGATTGATACCTAGCAGGAACACTAGTGAATCACCCAGAAGAAAGCTGAGCTGAACGAGCCTGTACTGCATAGTTCATTCACACTGACATGTGGAGGCCTGCTTCCCTTTGGGAGGTAGTGACAGGTTCATAGGTAAGTACTAGGCAGTTAGTCAGTGAATCACCCAGAAGAAAGCTGAGCTGAACGAGCCTGTACTGCATAGTTCATTCACACTGACATGTGGAGGCCTGCTTCCCTTTGGGAGGTAGTGACAGGTTCATAGGTAAGTACTAGGCAGTTAGTCAGTGAATCACCCAGAAGAAAGCTGAGCTGAACGAACCTGTACTGCATAGTTCATTCACACTGACATGTGGAGGCCTGCTATACTTTGGGGGGTAGTGACAGGATCATAGGTAAGTACTAGGCAGGTAGTCAGTGAATCACCCAGAAGAAAGCTGAGCTGAACGAGCCTGTAGTGCATAGTTCATTCACACTGACATGTGGAGGCCTGCTTCTCTTTGGGAGGTAGTGATAGGTTCATAGGTAAGTACTAGGCAGTTAGTCTCAGCCCATTAACAAACACAGGCCTAGCCAATAACCTACATTCAAACATTCAAAGGTTCTCTCCAGCCTCAAGGAGAACAGTACACGATAGAATAGGGAGCACTTGAGGTTATCCATTTAGTTATCTTGGTTTATATTGAAGGTGGCAAGGGTGCTACTGTGCTTGACTGCTGAGAATTTTGTTAATGGTGTAAGTCAGTGGAACATTCAATAAAATTTCCCATTTACAGTCATCTGCAAATGTAGATAACCACAGGCCAGAGTGTGAGCATTACTGCTATAGAATCTATAATACTATTCAAAAAGAAAATGATGGGCTGGTGTCCAGTCATACGACACACTTAATAAGCAGGTAAAACAATAGATATATAGGCCCATTCAGTATAAGGAGGAGGCACAAAAGTTTGGGGGCCACAGCAACTCAATGACACTCCTACAGAACTTCAGAATCAAGAATACGAGAAAACAATGGTATAGAAGCTACAGAAAGTGATAGAATCTGGTTATAGATAGACAGTAAAAGGATTGTGTGTTACCAGAAGCTTATATCAATGATGGATCAACAGAAAGCCAACACTGTAAGAGATGAAACAAAGAGATGGCTTGGATGGAGAGATGAAACAGTGCAACAAAAGGAAACACGATTTGTTTTGTACTGAAGTCATCCTCATGCCTTGGAAAGGTACCATCACATGGTGGGCCTTTTCTTAACTAAATCTCATAAAGGCAAAACTGATGTAGCCAAGCTTATAGAGCGTATAACAAGGAAAGTAATCAGAGATCCTGTAGAGGTATTAAAATATTTTGGGAATTTTAAGAAAAGCTGTGTAAAGCAAAGAAATGCAAAAAACAAGAAAATGGAATTTTTTATGGAAAAATTAAATATGCCAAGGTTAGAGGTAGATAGGCCTCCAGTGCTAACAGGATAAGAGATGAGATAAAAATGGCGATATATAACAAATCTACAGGAAAGTCCCCAGGAGTAGATGGTATTCCTGTGGAAGTTTGGAAGCTAGGAGGCAAAAACTAATAAAGATCTGGAAGGTTTTGTTTAACAGTATTTTAAAAGGAGGGGAAGTACAAATATCCAGGAAGAAAGAGGCAGTGGCTCTAATACCCAGAGATAGTAAAGACCAGTCAGATCCAACTTCATATAGGCCCATTTTGATTCTAAACCATGATTATAAAGTGTCTGTCTATAATGGATAAAATAATGGCAAAGTGGATACCAACATTGAAAGCTATGGATTGATGTGGTTTTGTGGAGGGGAGACAAACATTTGACAACATTAATACAAAAATGATTGTCCAGAGGAAAGCAGAATATAAGAAACTACCACTGCTGTTGGTGGGTCTTGATGCAGAGAAACATTCGACAGAGTAAGCTGGGATTTTATAATTAGGGGAATGGAGCATCTGCATTTCTCTGATAAAATTAAAAAGGTTGATTAGGAGGATATATAATGCATTGAAGGTGAAAATTAAAGTTGGACGGTCCTCTCTGATAAGTTCTGTATGAGCAGAGGAACCAGGCAGAGATGTCCTCTCTCCCCTTTATTGTTTCTGTTATATTTAGAACAATTGCCAAAGAAAATAACGGACTCAGAAATTCAAGGATATAATTTGTGTGGTAGTCAAAAAGTTGGCTTTATTTGCAGATGATATTATTTTATACCTGATAAAAGCAAGAAAGGTGTTGTGAAACATTCTGAGACAGTTAAAGTCTTTTTGCAATACAAAATTAATGATAAAACAAAGGCTGTAACTCTAAGTTATGTACCGACGCAAGAATTAGTTCAGCAATACCTGTATTTATAAGGACATGATAAAATGAAGTACTTAGGAGTATGAATTAAAAAGGATTCCATTTTGGTCGCTCAGGATAAATGAGAAGAGACTAAACAAAAGATAAAAACTGAGAAATTGGAAGTTTTTTTATGGATAGGGATAGCAAGATACAAGCAGTGAACATGTTTTAGTCCCTTTAGTTTATACACAGCTCAGGCATACTGTTATCAACCAGAGGAGAAGTTGTGGGTAGCAATTAATAAAGAGTTGAATGATTTTATCTGAGAGGAGAAAAGGGCAAAAGTTAAGTGGGATAAGTTGATTCTTCCAGTAGAACAAAGTGGTTTGGGATTACCTGTTCGCTACACAGTTAAGACTCATATACATAGCACAAGCAGAAAGCTGTAATTCAAACTGGAAACAAGTGATGATGAAACCAGAGTGAAACTCAAGAAACAAGGAGAGACTGGGATTTTGGATGCAGATCCTTAAGGAGAATAACAATAACCATGCAGAATATTATGTTCATAAAGTAGCAGAAAGTATTCTAAGAACATAGTCAACACGGGGATGGAGAAAGGCAGATCCTGCAGATAGAGATGATTGCAATTAGAGCTACAGAAAATAGGTAAGAGGCGAGTGAAATTTAAAGGGACCAAGGCATTGGGAACAGATAATTAGAGAGGGAGGGGTAACAGAATGGGAAGAGGCCAAGAATTAATTTGGACTGCAGACCACAGATTATCTTCCCTATCAAGGATTGATGTCAGAGTATAGGCTAAGAGAAAGAAATAGGGGGGTCCTAAGCAAAAGACCAGATGTCAGTACAGAAACTCAAGGTGAACTGATAGAAAACTCTGAATGTTTAAATCAATGCAAGGCAGAAGTCTGCACAGAGGTTGGCAAGGGGTATAGAAGCAGGACAATTAAGTGAAGACCCTCAAATCAAGCTCTAAAAAAGAGATGGGTAAGATCGTGCAGATTGCTAAACCCATTTGTCTTGGTGTAAAGTATAAAGCTCAAATGAATTCTAGACAACAAACATCTGTAAATTAGGAAAAGAGAAGTAAAACGGAAAATGACTGTTGTTGTGAGATACCCTTTGCAACTTCAAGAAGAAAGAAAAGTGAGACATTGGTGTCCACTCACACTTAGATGGATAGATAGAACTCTTGATAGGCTTGTGTGGATGCAGCAGAATTAAAGGTGGGGGGGGTGCTTGTCTGAAACTACTGTTTGTAAACATGGAAGAATCTAAGTTACCAGTGTTTTAGAAATAGGAAGCTATACCTGCCACTTTGAGGCACATAACTGAAGAAAGTAACCTTGAGTTAGTAAAGTTAAAGGTAAGCCACATTCTATTTAAAAAAACACACTGGACAAACAATATTTTAAGTAGGGTGAGAGACAATATAATCAAGGAAGTAGGGGATGATAATAAACAGGAGCATGTCATTAATTCTTACCTTTATTTTGAGTTAAAAGGTGACCTTCTATAGACAGAGAGGAAATCCTGCATCAATCATTGGTGCCTAAACTTTACATGACACTAGTAATGACATTAGTTCATAGTCACATGTTGTAAGGTCACCTCATAACAGATAAGGTAATAGTCCTAACAATATTGTATTGGCCAGACATAATGAGAACAATATAAAACTTTAATGCCTTTAGTCCAGAATGTTAGAAAATTGCACCCAGTCTTGGCTTTAACTAACTCCTTCCTACAAAAGTATAATCATCATGAAAGCAGAGTTTCTTTGTATCAGTCAGAGCATACTCACCTTTACAGGACATGTCCCTGTACTCACCTTTACAGGACATATCCCTGTACTCACCTTTACAGGACATGTTCCTGTACTCACCTTTACAGGACATGTCCCTGTACTCACCTTTACAGGGCATGTCCCTGTACTCACCTTTACAGGGCATGTCCCTGTACTCACCTTTACAGGACATGTCCCTGTACTCACCTTTACAGGACATGTCCCTGTACTCACCTTTACAGGACATATTCCTGTACTCGCCTTTACAGGAGATGTTCCTGTACTCACCTTTACAGGAGATGTCCCTGCACTCACCTTTAAGGAGATGTTCCTGTACTCACCTTTACAACAGATGTCCCTGTACTCACCTTTACAGGAGATGACCTTGCACTCACCTTTACAGGACATGTCCTTGTAGTCACCTTTACAGGACATTTCCCTGTGCTCATCTTTACAGGACATGTCCTTGTAGTCACCTTTACAGGACATGTCCCTGTACTCACCTTTACAGGAGCTGCCCCTGTACTCACTTTTACAAGACATGTCCCTGTAATCATCTTTACAGGAGATGTTCCTGTACTCAGTTTACAGCAGATGTCCCTATACTGACCTTTACAGGACATGTCCCTGTACTGACCTTTACAGGATGTGTTCCTGTACTCACCTTTACAAGACATGTCCCTGTAGTCACCTTTACAAGACATATCCCTGTACTCACCTTTACAAGACACCTGTACTCACCTTTACAGAAGATGTTCCTGTACTCACCTTTACAGGAGATGTTTCTGTACTCACCTTTACAGGAGATGCCCCTGTATTCACCTTTACAGGAGATGTTCCTATACTCACCTTTACAGCAAATTTCCCTGTAGTCACCTTATCCTTGTACTCACCTTTAAGGAGATGTTCCTGCACTCACCTTTACAGGAGATGTTCCTGTACTCACCTTTACAGAAGATGTTCCTGTACTCACCTTTACAGGAGATGTTCCTGTACTCACCTTTACAGGACAGGTCCCTCTACTCATCTTTACAGGAAATGCCCCTGTACTCATCTTTGCAGGACATGTCCCCGTACTCACCATTACAGGCGATGTCCCTATACTATACTATACAAGTATCCTTTTCAGTTCTATCAAAGACTTCATTTTTGAAGTCCTAGTACAGATGTATACCTAAGACTAAGGCATGAAGATGGCATCTACAAGCAGAAATGATTTGCAAAGCATACAGAGTGAAATGGCCAGCATATAGTGTAGAGAGCTGGAGATATAAAACAGTTTCAGCAAAAAGTTATAAAAATGTGAGATATTTTCCATGTTTACATCAACAGTGCAAAACACAGTGTAAAACTTTCATGCTGGTGATGGTATATGCAAGCAGTAAATGTTTGTAAAAAGTGCCATAAAACATGGTAAGTAATGTGGAGTCATTTGGAGATGTAATTATTTGTTTGGTAAAGCAGTTACGACTGTTACTTGTATTATCATAACTGCATTAACTCGTTAGCACCTATGTGGTGTGGAATGTCACATCTCTAGCAGCCCACACACCTTGAATTTCAGAGCTTTTTATGAAAAATAAACTTAAAAAGCATAAGATAAATGTAAATATAATGTTACCAGTAAGAAGTATTACAGTGGTAATAGTGAATTCAAAGTCTTTGCATTAATACTATAATATATTATAAAACACACAAACCCAAAATGATATCCTTGGCTATAGTTTCAGGAACAAACTGTCATATCTTGGACATTGTACAAACTAGACATATATTGTTAGAACATTTTTGGTAACCAGACATAAGCTCTCATACGGAAACAAGAACTGAGTGCATGTTTATTACAGACATATGAACCACATGCTTATCTGTATAATCAACAGTATAAATACTATATATTACTCAAGATGTGCAACTTACAGGGCAAGTTTCAAAGAGAGTTTTCATCAACACAATTTGAGGTTTCATCTGTTGCTGTGCCACAGTTTGTAAATCACTAGTTTTTTAAATATTAAGTACATATAGACATATTATTTATTTTCATAATTGCTAACAAAGAACTAGCAATATTTCAGCTGTAGTGTGATGTAAAAGGGCAAAGTCAATGAATTTTCCTGTCTCCCACCATGGCATATCACACCACACCCCTCAATGTCATGTAGGCCTCTCAGGTGTGAAAATATAAACATAAACATGAAAATATGAGTAATAAGTGACGGACAGTAAATAATTTCTCTTCTGCGGGATATCCTAGATTAACAATCCTAGAGTCGTTTTATTAATAACTTCTCACAGTTTTAATAATGCTCATTATTAGCTGGTAAGTCACCTAGTTAAAAAAGCCAGACTCAAAAGAAGGTCTGGATGCCATAAGGAGCTATTGGTGGAGATATTAGCTTGAATGATAAACTTTGTGACCTGCAGTTGAACAAATGCCACCACTTTATACAAAATATTAAGGCATCCAGTGCTGCCGTCCAACATACTTTGTTCAATAGTTTTAACGATGCATCAGCATGTCTTCTTGTATAATTATGTGAATGTCTATATAACTATATGAGATTTATATGGTGATCGTTTGAAATGTTGGGACTGCTACAACAGGTGCCAAAACACAGAGACTAAATGGCCAAAAAATGGATTTGCATATACTAATCCAAGATGGCAGTTTCTCAGAATATTCCCTTTTCTATGAGGTATGGTGCTCTCTGAGTTGGTATGTATACATATATAAGTTCAAAGGGTACATGGGGCTTTCCACCTGTTCCCCTGCAAAAAAGAAGTTTTAAGGAGAAAAGCAACGTTTGATCTTCTTCTGTAGTTTCAAACTTTTTTTTCCGCTTGTCAGCACTTGGTATTTTGAATGCAGACATTTCAATAAGGAGCCCATTTATATATATAGATAGACAGATATGTGTTTGTATACAATATATTTTTTCATGTACACACACACACACACACACACACACACACACACACACACACACACACACACACACACACACACACATAATTATATCGTACCAGCTCATGTATGGAAAATGTGGAGCATACCCTTAAAACTGGGAAAAGAACTTGGGCTTTCAAAAGTTGTCAACAGTTC
>NC_056749.1:52579834-52600897 GCF_019279795.1 Protopterus annectens
GAGCAACTGTCCTTAATTCCAGTTATAAAACTAAGAGCAGCCAAGTTATAGTATGTTAGTTAGAACCCACCTGTAGGTTCTTAAAAAGATAAAAAAAGAAATAAAAGATATGGGAGTTGGTGAACTCATCTGGTAGACTGTTTAGCTGTGAATTAGTTATAGAGGTGAATTTTATTTGTTTAAATAAACTTTACAGACATGATTTTTTATGCTGGTTGGTAGAAAGAGACTTTGTTAAGACTGAACATAGATAAATATACATATCTATGGACCTGATTGCCCAATTGTTATAACTACTGGATGTGCATACAATCTTAGTTTTTATTTGAAAAAATGGAGAAGAATTAAACGTGTTTAATCTAATAAGCAGGAAATGATGCAACTTGACTAGCCTGTGGTGTCTTGTGCTTTGAAAAGTTATGGTCTATAATGGAATGAATTTGTCACACTGGTATTCTGAAAAACGCTATTGTAGATAAAAGCACTAAATCATTTATTAAAAGTCATCAGTTTTAAAGATTTGAGAAAAGTACATGGATGTTTTACAGGGTTAACCATTCTGAAGTACTGCAGTGGTTATTGGTTTATATTGCTTCAGTTCCTGCAATTTTTGGTTATAGACTGACCTTAACCATCCCATGGTTAATAATTATATATTATACCTAATGAGAATAACTGGGATCATACCGTAGATAATTTGAGGGGAACCATGCATGGGATAAAGCATTAGGAGCTGCATGTGTCCTTTAGTAGTAAAGGTGGCAGTCCTGGGGTAGATCTTCTGTTTCCCATCCTTGCAGTTGAAAATGGACAGGGATGAACTTTGTTTTAAATGGAAGGGGCATTTGTTCCCCAGCAGTGGTATCCTCTATGAAATGCACCCTTCCCTCCAAACCACTTAATTGATGTTGCAGAAGAGGTCTAGATACCTAGACCGAGTATTTCTTGTGACATTTGACTTGCTGATGTGCAATAAATCCATCAGTAATGGGTCAGAGGATGCCTTGTATGCCAGACACAGGTCACCTCTTAGCAGTCTGTAGGATGCAGAGTATTGTGCCAGGATTTTTAGTTGGTCCATGTACTCCATCAGTAATGGGTCAGAGGATGCCTTGTATGCCAGACAGAAGTCACCTCTTAACAGTCTGTAGGATACAGAGTATAGTGCCAGGATTTTTAGTTGGTCCATGTACTCCATCAGTAATGGGTCAGAGGATGCCTTGTATGCTAGACACAGGTCACCTCTTAGCAGTCTGTAGGATACAGAGTATAGTGCCAGGATTTTTAGTTGGTCCATGTACTCCATCAGTAATGGGTCAGAGGATGCCTTGTATGCCAGATATCGGTCACCTCTTAGCAGTCTGTAGGATACAGAGTATAGTGCCAGGATTTTTAGTTGGTCCATGTACTCCATCAGTAATGGGTCAGAGGATGCCTTGTATGCCAGACACAGGTCACCTCTTAGCAGTCTGTAGGATACAGAGTATAGTGCCAGGATTTTTAGTTGGTCCATGTACTCCATCAGTAATGGGTCAGAGGATGCCTTGCATGCCAGATATCGGTCACCTCTTAGCAGTCTGTAGGATACAGAGTATAGTGCCAGGATTTTTAGTTGGTCCATGTACTCCATCAGTAATGGGTCAGGGGATGCCTTGTATGCCAGACACAGGTCACCTCTTAGCAGTCTGTAGGATACAGAGTATAGTGCCAGGATTTTTAGTTGGTCCATGTACTCCATCAGTAATGGGTCAGAGGATGCCTTGTATGCCAGACACAGGTCATCTCTTAGCAGTCTGTAGGATACAGAGTATAGTCCCAGGATTTTTAGTTGGTCCATGTACTCCATCAGTAATGGGTCAGAGGATGCCTTGTATGCCAGACACAGGTCACCTCTTAGCAGTCTGTAGGATACAGAGTATAGTGTCAGGATTTTTAGTTGGTCCATGTACTCCATCAGTAATGGGTCAGAGGATGCCTTGTATGCCAGACACAGGTCATCTCTTAGCAGTCTGTAGGATACAGAGTATAGTCCCAGGATTTTTAGTTGGTCCATGTACTCCATCAGTAATGGGTCAGAGGATGCCTTGTATGCCAGACACAGGTCACCTCTTAGCAGTCTGTAGGATACAGAGTATAGTGCCAGGATTTTTAGTTGGTCCATGTACTCCATCAGTAATGGGTCAGAGGATGCCTTCTTAATGTAAAATAACTGGCCTGAAGCCCAAGTGCTTAAACCAGAACTAATACACTTTTAGAATAACAGACACTGAGCCCTCAATCAGCAGTTCCCAACTTAGAAGGATGTAAGCTACCCGTTCTGCCACTACAGTGCAGACCACAAACCTTCTTAATGTAAAACTGGTCTGAAGCCCAGGTGCTTAAACTAAAAGGCTTAGAATGAGTTACACCAAGCAGTAATAAATACAATTGAGTACTTTTAAGATGACGCAAAAGCAAAATAAAGTAGGAAAAAACACAAATACAGTAAAAGCAGATAATTTTTTTTTTTTTTTTTTTTTTTGGAAAGAGAGAAAGGAAAGAGAGAAAGGAGTAGCAGAAACTAAGCTGATTGGCCTTCTGAAATGCTCTCCCTGTACTGGGTAGAATGAGGTAATGACACTAGACTGCGAGGAGGGCCCCAGATCAAATTTACACTAGGGGCGGGCAACTGCAAAGCCACCAACTATAAAAACACTATACCAACAGGGAGGCAGGGTGGGAAACAAACTGCAGAAATGTTACTCACAGCTGAAAAGCAGCAGTGAGCCTTTAAATGAAAGTTTTAAACAGCTAAAGGAGCCACTAGAAAAAAGAGTTTAACTGCAACAAGTTATCATAAACAAACAACCCAACAGATGCTTAATAAGAGTGGACAATTTCCAGTTAATACCTCACACACAGTGAAACTAGCTAGAAAAATACAAAGTACACAAAGTGCTATAAACAACAAAGAAATAAAGAACAAAATAAACAAAAACAGGATACTTAATGTTATATATTATAGCTCCGAGTTTGCTGAGTGTCCTTCCTTCGATTAGCTCACTGTAAAATGGCTGAACACTCACAACTGAGCTTCTTAGGTAACAGAAAGTTGAAACCTGAGACAGCTTTTAAGAAAGAAATCTCAAAAGAACCAATGAGGTGCTTAGTCTAAGCTGTAGTCCAGGAGACCTCAGTCAGCCAATGACCTCAAACAATTCTCTCTCACTGAAATGCCTGATGGCTTTGGCTAAAACAAGATGTCCCTGAATTATGTGCTCAGACACACAGCCTCCACAAACACTAGGCCCAAATACAAGCCTGAATATGGAAATGCTACAAATATCCCCACTACTTAGAACAAACTGCAGAAATGTTACTCACAGCTGAAAAGCAGCAGTGAGCCTTTAAATGAAAGTTTTAAACAGCTAAAGGAGCCACTAGAAAAGAGTTTAACTGCAACAAGTTATCATAAACAAACAACCCAACAGATGCTTAATAAGAGTGGACAATTTCCAGTTAATACCTCACACACAGTGAAACTAGCTAGAAAAAATACACAGTACACAGAGTGCTATAAACAACAAAGAAATAAAGAACAAAATAAACAAAAAACAGGATACTTAATGTTATATATTATAGCTCCGAGTTTGCTGAGTGTCCTTCCTTCGATTAGCTCACTGTAAAATGGCTGAACACTCACAACTGAGCTTCTTAGGTAACAGAAAGTTGAAACCTGAGACAGCTTTTAAGAAAGAAATCTCAAAAGAACCAATGAGGTGCTTAGTCTAAGCTGTAGTCCAGGAGACCTCAGTCAGCCAATGACCTCAAACAATTCTCTCTCACTGAAATGCCTGATGGCTTTGGCTAAAACAAGATGTCCCTGAATTATGTGCTCAGACACACAGCCTCCACAAACACTAGGCCCAAATACAAGCCTGAATATGGAAATGCTACAAATATCCCCACTACTTAGAACAAACTGCAGAAATGTTACTCACAGCTGAAAAGCAGCAGTGAGCCTTTAAATGAAAGTTTTAAACAGCTAAAGGAGCCACTAGAAAAAAGAGTTTAACTGCAACAAGTTATCATAAACAAACAACCCAACAGATGCTTAATAAGAGTGGACAATTTCCAGTTAATACCTCACACACAGTGAAACTAGCTAGAAAAAATACACAGTACACAAAGTGCTATAAAGAACAAAGAAATAAAGAACAAAATATACAAAAAACAGGATACTTAATGTTATATATTATAGCTCCGAATTTGCTGAGTGTCCTTCCTTCGATTAGCTCACTGTAAAAAAATGGGTCAGAGGATGCCTTGTATGCCAGACACAGGTCACCTCTTAGCAGTCTGGAGGATACAGAGTATAGTGCCAGGATTTTTAGTTGGTCCATGTACTCCATCAGTAATGGGTCAGAGGATGCCTTGTATGCCAGACACAGGTCACCTCTTAGCAGTCTGTAGGATACAGAGTATATTGCCAGGATTTTTAGTTGGTCCATGTACTCCATCAGTAATGGGTCAGAGGATGCCTTGTATGCCAGATATTGGTCACCTCTTAGCAGTCTGTATGATGCAGAGTATAGTGCCAGAATTTTTAGTTGGTCCATGTACTCCATCAGTAATGGGTCAGAGGATGCCTTGTATGCCAGACACAGGTCACCTCTTAGCAGTCTGTAGGATACAGAGTATAGTGCCAGGATTTTTAGTTGGTCCATGTATGATATCTGTAATGTGTCTGAGGATGCCTTGTATGCCAGATATCGGTCACCTCTTAGCAGTCTGTAGGATACAGAGTATAGTGCCAGGATTTTTAGTTGGTCCATATACTCCATCAGTAATGGGTCAGAGGATGCCTTGTATGCCAGACACAGGTCACCTCTTAGCAGTCTGTAGGATACAGAGTATAGTGCCAGGAGTTTTAGTTGGTCCATGTACTCCATCAGTAATGGGTCAGAGGATGCCTTGTATGCCAGACACAGGTCACCTCTTAGCAGTCTGTAGGATACAGAGTATAGTGCCAGGATTTGTAGTTGGTCCATGTACTCCATCAGTAATGGATCAGGGGATGCCTTGTATGCCAGACACAGGTCACCTCTTAGCAGTCTGTAGGATACAGAGTATAGTGCCAGGATTTTTAGTTGGTCCATGTACACCATCAGTAATGGGTCAGAGGATGCCTTGTATGCCAGACACAGGTCACCTCTTAGCAGTCTGTAGGATACAGAGTATAGTGCCAGGATTTTTAGTTGGTCCATGTACTCCATAAGTAATGGGTCAGAGAATGCCTTGTATGCTAGACACAGGTCACCTCTTAGCAGTCTGTAGGATACAGAGTATAGTGCCAGGATTTGTAGTTGGTCCATGTACTCCATCAGTAATGGATCAGAGGATGCCTTGTATGCCAGACACAGGTCACCTCTTAGCAGTCTGTAGGATACAGAGTATAGTGCCAGGATTTTTAGTTGGTCCATGTACACCATCAGTAATGGGTCAGAGGATGCCTTGTATGCCAGACACAGGTCACCTCTTAGCAGTCTGTAGGATACAGAGTATAGTGCCAGTATTTTTAGTTGGTCCATGTACTCCATAAGTAATGGGTCAAAGAATGCCTTGTATGCCAGACACAAGTCACCTCTTAGCAGTCTGTAGGATACAGAGTATAGTGCCAGGATTTTTAGTTGGTCCATGTACTCCATAAGTAATGGGTCAGAGGATGCCTTATATGCCAGACACAGGTCACCTCTTAGCAGTCTGTAGGATACAGAGTATAGTGCCAGGATTTTTATTTGGTCCATGTACTCCATCAGTAATGGGTCAGAGGATGCCTTGTATGCCAGACACATGTCACCCCTTAGCAGTCTGTAGGATACAGAGTATAGTGCCAGGATTTTTAGTTGGTCCATGTACTCCATCAGTAATGGGTCAGAGGATGCCTTGTATGACAGACACAGGTCACCTCTTAACAGTCTGTAGACGGAATATAGTGACAGGGCTTTGAGTCACTCCTTATAGGACATGTTGTTTAGGCCTTGTATTCTTTTAATATGGCATCTCTATGGGCATTCCAGTTGTTGCTTGTGCCTGGACAGCTTGATGCCAAAGGGGACATTATATTAAATGCCCAGCCTAATGAAGGCTGAATAAAGGGGGACAATGACATCCCTAGACCTAGACATAATCCTTTTGTTTATAAGCTGTGCAATATAGAAGGACTTTCTTACAACAGTAGATACATTTTGGTCTAAAGTTAGGTCACTGTCCACATAAGTTTCCAAATCCCAAACAACTCCGTCAGCTCTTAATGGCATATTGTCAGTGTAGTAGGTCCGTGGGATAAATGACTTCCCAAAAGGTGCAATAATGCAATTTTGGCATTTTTGTTCCAGATCATGACTTTGACACCAGTTATTTATTTTTGGCAAACCTTCCTGCAGGATGGCTAATTCATATGGGGAGTCAATGACTGCTTCTAGCTTTGATTCATTTGCAAACTTAAGTCAACCAGTGCACTTTGGTATTGGGTTTTATTTCAGAATAGTAGATGCAAAACAGAAGAGGTCCCAGCAGAGAACCCTGGGGGACTCCACTGGTGACTGGTATCTTTTTGGAGGTAACGTCCCCTATTTTGATTATCTGCATATTATCTATAAGCCAGTTGGCAATCCAGTGGGTGACATAGGGATTTATTCCCAGTTTATTTAAGTTTTCTACTATGCCTGACTGGGGAATTGTGTCAGAAGCTTTGCCCAGGTCAAGGCATGTGGTGTGTACCATTTTTGCCTTCACTCATTACTCTGGTGACCTTTTCAAAACAATCCACCAGGTTTAGTAAGCATGACCTGCCCTTGATGGATTCAAACTGAGACAGATCTTGTGTTTGGAGGCTCTCTATGTCCTGATTTATTAATTCCATGATGTCTTTCCATGGCATTGCATATGAGACTGGTCAGACTTATGGGTCTGTGCCTGTGGAAGGTCCTCCCTTATGCAGGGGAATGACTGTAGCTGTTTTCCTTTCACTCGGTACAAAACCTGTATGGAGGCTGAGATTGAACAGTGTTGTTAGGGGTGTGGCTGAGACTGAACTGTGTTGTCAGGGGTGTGGCTGAGACTGACTAGTGTTGTTAGGGGTGTGGCTGAGACTGAACAGTGTTGATCGGGGTGTGGCTGAGACTGAACAGTGTTGATCGGGGTGTGGCTCAGACTGAACAGTGTTGTCAGGGGTGTGGCTCAGACTGAACAGTGTTGTTAGGGGTGTGGCTAAATCATGCTTCATGCTTTTGAAGGTGCATCCAGGGATATTGTCAGGACCCAACAGTGCAGTATTTTTAGTTTTTGATAACACTTTTAGGGCTTGGTCTTGTATGATAGCTGGAGATGAGCCAGTTTCAGGTTTGGCCTGAGGGACGGACAAAGGGAGGAGAGAAGGGAAAGTCTATCAGCCAGTAGGTTTGCTGCAGTCTCAGTGTAGATCACATTGCTCACAGTCAGCTTAGCACATCACTGTGTTTTGAGATTACAATGTATTTAAAATGCCTTGTGATTGTCTTTTGTTTGTATATCTCTTTTAGCCTCAGACTTGGCTTTGTGGATTTTATTAAACCCCTGAATTTGGCTCCAACATAATTATTCTTCTTACTTTTGTTCAGAATTCTTTCCCTTTTATTATACAGCTTGTTGATATTATGGTTCCACCAACTGGGTTTGCTTCTGGGGTTTGCCCTGCACTTTCTCCTACAGGGTACAGCTGCATCTATGAAGCTGTTTATACATTGTTATATTGTGGGGGTGTACATTTCTGCATATTCAGTGGCATTACGTGGATTTGGTGGGGATTTGAAGCTTGTCAATGTGTCACTTAGAAGTAGGTAGTTTATCTTGAAATTTTTAAAGGTACCTTGGTGGACAGTAACTTTGCATTCAGTTTTATTTTAGAGGAGACTGCTTTATGGACAGACTTAACATGTGATGAAGATACACAAGGGATGGTGCAAGATGCTGCCATATTAATAAGGACAAGACCCAAGATGTTATTCCCCCTAGTGGGTACTCTGACTAATTGTTCCAGGGCATTGTACTGACAATGTTCAGGAATCTCTGTGCGTGTGCACTAGTGGTGGTGAAGGTAGTCGGCCTGCACTTGGATATTTTAGATCAACTAGGGAAATGGTATTGAGTTTAATACTGAGTGATTCTAGTTCTTGTAGATACGTGGTGTGTCTTTGTTCATAGGTGTGTACTAGGCTAATGGCCCTGAGGCCTTTACAAGCCTAGCCATAGGGTTACCCTGGCATAGTGCCACCCAACCTTAGTCTCCAGTGTCTCTGTCGAGTAGAGCCACTGGAGTTATCCCCTGGGTGAATTTTCTGTTTCCCATCCACTCATCAAGATTTCTCTTGAAGAGCATCAGCGAGCTGCTCTGCTTAACATGTATGGGAAGTCTGTTCCATAGCATGGGCAGTCTCTGGGTTATGAACCTGTCCCTCCAGCATGTTCTATTAATTGTGGTAATGAGGTTGAGGTCTCTGGAGTGTGTGGTGTGGAGGGATTGGGATTTCTTTAGATGTAGCATTTCTAACAGAGCTGGGTCAGACATGGCTTTGTAAGTCAAGCCGAGATTGCCTCTAAGTAGGCAATATAAGACAGAGAATAGCTGGAGTTTTTTGAGTCTGTCCTTATAGGACAAGTGTTTAAGGCCTAGGATCCTCTTTGTGAGGTACTTTTGTGGTGTCTCCAGTTGTTGCAGGTGTCTAGTGAGGTACATGCCAAATGGGGCATTGTACTAGATGACTCGCCTAATGAAGGAAGTGTAGAGGGAGACAATGACCTCTTTCTTCCTGGATGCAAAACCCTTAGTAATGAGATGTGCCACATAGAAAGACTTTCTGACCACAGTAGCAATATGGTGATCAAAAGAGAAGTTGCTGTCAACCTGTGTTCTCAGATCTCTTATAACTCCTTCTATGTTCAGTGGACTACCATCAATGTGGTAATTCATGGGAACTGGGTTTTTCCCAAAGGGGATGATGACACATTTTTGGCATTGAGCTTAAGGCCATAGTTCTAGCACCAGTCATTGCTCTCAGTGAGGCTATTCTGTAGGATGTCAACATCACTTGGGGAGTTAATAATAGCTCCCGACTTTCAATTGTCTGTGAACTTTGTCAGTCAGAGTCCCTTCATGTTGGCCTAGACTTCAGAGAAGTAGATATCAAACAGGATAGGACCCAGGACTGATCTCTGTGAGACTTCACTTGTGACTAGTCAGCAGTTTGACTTGGAGTCAGCTACGTTTGCACTGTGGGTTCTATCCATGAGCCAGTTAGCAACCCACCTAGTGATATAGGAGTTGATGCCCAGCTTAGTGAGTATTTCTATGATTCCTGAGTGGGGAATGATATCAAAAGCCTTGGCCAGATCAAGGTAGGCTGTATAAACCACCTTGCCTTCATCCACAGCTCTGGTGACTGACTCAAAGATGTCAACCAAGTTGAGCAGCCATGATCTACCCTTCACAAAACCAAACTGTGTGGGATCAAGAGTTTGGAGATTCCCTATATCCTTGTTTATTAAGTGCCTGATGATGCGTTCCATAGCTTTGCACATCAGACTTGTTAGGCTAATGGGGCGATAGTTCCCAGGGTCTGAAGTCACTCCTCCTTTGTGAAAGGGATGACTGTGGCAGCGAGCCATTTGGTAGGGACAAAGCCTGAGGTGAGGCTATGATTGAACAGGGCACACAAGTGAGGTGCCAGTTCACTCTGTAGTTCATGTAGAACACAACCATAGAAGCTGTATTCTAGGCTTTGGACAGTGCTGTTTTTAACCTGTGCAGCAGTAATACTGGGTGCCTGGCAATCTACTGGTATCGTGATTGGTCCTTTGGGAGGGGGGGGTAAAGTTGGCAATGAACCTGTCGGCCAGTATATTGGCAATATCTGTTGGATTGGTACAGGAGGTACCATTGCGCAGTAGCTCAGAGCAAATCTGGGTATTGCCATAGAGATTCTTTACATAACTATAGAAGGCCTTGTGGTTGTCTTTACTATCTGCTGCAATTCTGTTTTCATAGCTAGCTTTAGAGGAGCTGATGAGGGATCTCAACTTTTTGTTGGGGCTGATAAGGGAGGTTTTCCAGTCTTAGGACTGCACCTTATTCTGCATCAGTTTCCTCCTTCTGTTGTAGAATTTGTTTATGGCAGGAGACCACCAGATTGGCTTCCTTTTTCTGGAAGAGAGTGTCTTGGTTCTATTGGGTATGGTGAGATCCATGCATTTCTGTACGTATTCTTACAGTGCATTGGTGCATGATTCTGCGGTCATGCAAGTAGTCCCCATTTGCATGGGTGCTGTGAAGTTAGCCACCTCTGTTTTTAGGAGCCCAAAGTTAGCTTTGGAGAAATTTTTCATGGTGGCTACCTTTGTGGGGTGGGGGGGATTGATGTGGATTTCCAAGGTGATTAGTTTGTGATTGGATCTAACCAGGGAGGAGCTGACTATTGGTGTAGAGCAACGGTCGCCCATGTTAGTAATGACCAGGTCAAGGATGTTGCTACCTCTAGTGGGGGTGAGAATGAGCTGGTCCAGGGCATTGGAATTAATGAACTCCAGGAAATGTTGGGCAAGTGTATTGGTACATGGGGTTCCTATTAGATGACTGAAGCGGCATTTTTTGAATGTGTCTTGGTCGAACTTGAAAAGACGAAAAGGCAAAATGACGAAGCGGCATATAAGCGAATTCTTTCCCTGGGAAAGAATTCGCTTGGCCGCATCCGTTACTTTGCCATTTTCTTCACTGTAGTGTGATCTTGGAGTTGGTATATTTAAGTAGGGGGTGTTTGAGGGGCACAGCCCCCCATGTCAGGGGTGTGTGGGGGCGAAGCCCCCCACTTTATGTTATGTTTTAAGTGTTTTTTTTTTTTTTTTTTTTGAACAGAGATTTTTTTCCCTTGGGGAAAAAAAAAATCGCTGTTCTAAGCATTCGAGTTTGTAAGCGTTCACTTACATGGGGTCGATAAATCATCATTCGGTTTTCTAAGCGATCAATGATTTAATAAAGACCCAGTACATGAGAAGTTTACAGTTAATGGACGGGTAGTTGAAGTCGCCTAGTAAGAAAGTGTTAGTGTGTTTTAGAGGGAGTTCTATAGCTAGCTAATATATGGTATGGGACCTTTTTGATGATTATTTGGACATGTTAAAGCTGTAGTGTATCATGCTGCATTGCCAGCCTTGATGCAAGTCTCTTCTAAATGTAGATTGAGACATCTCCACCTTCCCCCTCCTGCACAGTAGCTGTTTTAAACATGTAAAAGGCATTATAGCCCTGCAGAGCTGAAGTGCTTTTCTCTGTTTTAAACCATGTCTCAATCAATGCGCAGATTTCAATGTCCTTCAAGTTGAGAAGGACTTTTCTTGAATTAATTTTCTTGTTTAGACTCCCAGCATTGATCAGTATCACCTGTGTTTTACTTCGCTTGTTTAATTATGTTGGTAGGTTTATCAAGTTGGCATTTCATAAAAAAGGCACTATAAGGGTGAATAGTGTCTTTGCCAGTAATCAAAACCCTAGAGTAGACAGATGCAGGCCATCCCTGGCAAAGCAGTGTGATTCGTCAATTATATCCTCCCAAGCTAACAAATATTGAACCCCCTTCGAATGACCACCAAAAAAATCCACTTATTGAAGTGAATTATTTTTGATCATATTATGATGTCATCCTTTGTAAAGGTAGAATGCTGTTCAGTGCAAGGCTTATACCTACCTTGGGCACAGAGCCTCAGTGCGCCATCATGTTTGCCTTCATATAGTCTAGGGAGGTACACCTCAGTCATTGGCACCAGCATGAACTACGACAGGGTCATACTGGTACGTGTTGTTCATGGACTTGAGACCATGCATGATTTGATGGATTCTAGCACCAGACAGCTGACTGTTCCACTTTCCTTGCTCATCCTGGTAAGAGGCACGTTTGTATGTCTTACAATGGAGTCACCTCTAAAAGGAATGTTTTGTCGGGTCAATGCCTGCCTTACAGGATCAGCATCTGTGAGTTTGAGACATGTGCTATGTGAGGAAGTAGGCTTAATATGCCAAGTGTGCTTTGTGCCTCTGTTGTATTTTGGAGGTCTTTGAGGTTTAGGCAAGTTAATCTTTAGAACCTGAGCATATCATGGATTATGTGTATTGTGATGGCCTTGGGGTGGTATGACGTATTGTGTATTGCTGATGATTTTAGTGTCTGAGTTTACCACGTGTGAGATTTTTGCCTCCAATGATACTATATATGTCCATTTGTCACAGACTGTGTAATGCTGTTTGAGTAACAGATGATCGTCAGACAGCATGAGACAGTTCTTACACTGACTCATGATACCCATCTCAGGCTGGATCTTGACATTGTGGGGACATGCTGGTCAATGATACCAAGAGGAATGACTCTGGGAGCACAAGTAACAATAACTGCTTGGAGTTCGGTTTTACAATGATGTTTGGGTGGACTTGCTACCGACTATTTAAATTTCAATAAAAACAACTAGCCTGAAAACCTTCTTCTGCCACCAGCAAGAATCAGTAAACTAATCATAGTAAAAAACTCACTCATTTGTTACTAAAATCAGTGCAAGCAGTATTAGGGCACTCAGTATTAAGCAATTTTATCCAAGATCTTTTAGGCTGATCAGCAGGTTAAGGGGAAAGACTTTGCAAAATGTTACTCTTATGCTTATTGTCAATTAGACCCTAAACTTGGAGCTGACTGGCCTGGAACTGCCACAGTACAAACAGAAGTCCTGAACTAGCCTGACATACACTCATTACAAAAGAAAGAAACCAGGGCTTAATAACAGCAGTTAGACCATTTAAAACTGCAAAAAAATACAGTGCAACTATGTAATGGAACTGCTAATATAGGCTAAAGCAGATACAGACTATTAAGATGAATCTAAAATCAGATTACAAAATGACAACACACATCTTTCTCTGCTTTGTTGAACTATTAGAATGCAACAGTAATTTAAAAAATCATAGCTATCCATCATCCAATAAAGAACTGGTTCTAGAAGTCACAGTCTGTATGATTGGACAAGTGTGGCATCCATCATCCAATGAAGACCTGGTTCTAGAAGTCACAGTCTGTATGATTGGACAAGTGTGGCATCCATCATCCAATGAAGACCTGGTTCTAGAAGTCACAGTCTGTATGATTGGACAAGTGTGGCACACACTCCTGAGTAACGGGAATGCAAAAGTAAAGGTCAGTAGCATACGACTGACCAGGAACATGTCTGTCATGAGGTCAATAGCATAGGACTGACCAGGAACATGTCTGTCATGAGGTCAGTAGCATAGGACTGACCAGGAACATGTCTGTCATGAGGTCAGTAGCATAGGACTGACCAGGAACAAGTCTGTCATGAGGTCAGTAGCATAGGACTGACCAGAAACATGTCTGTCATGAGGTCAGTAGCATAGGAATGACCAGGAACATGTCTGTCATAGATGACTTCCCCACGGGACAGCATATATACTGCAAATAACAACAAGCACCAAGATCGAACCCTGTGATGCCCCACACTCCAGCAGAAAGTGGCTAGAGGATCTTATCCCTGAAATCACCCCTATGACCAGGGAAAAAATGAAGAGGCAAACCAGTCAAACATGGTGCCAGGAAAATCACCATAGCCTCTCAGATACTCTAAATATGATGCTATCTATGGTCAGCAGTGTCAAAAGCTGCTGAGAAATCAAGCAGGTTCACTGAGTCACCAGACTATTTATACCTTCCCAGTACCCACTCTAATTCACCAAGGGCTAAGCAGGTCAGACCCACAGTAAATTTAAGGATATCCACCCAATCATCCAGGTTTAATCTGAAGGATGTGAGGGTGTCACTTTGTTTAACTCGCAGGGGAGGTTTATTCCAGAGGTAGTGTAGAAATTGTGTAATAAATGTGTCTCCCCAGAATGCTTTCTTTATGTGCTGGTGGAAATTTAAATCAATAGTTCTGGTATTATTGGAGTTATTTGACTTGCAAAAATACAGCAGAACAAGGAGGACAGTGTCCCTTAGTGGTGCAGAATGCAAGGTATACATCACTAATGCAAGTGACTACGTGAAGCAGGTAAGGGAATAGTGCTTGAAACCTTTCCTGAACGTGAAGCAAGTAAGGGGATAGTGCTTGAAACCTTTCCTGAATGTGAAGCAGGTAAGGGGATAGTGCTTGAAACCTTTCCTGAATGTGAAGCAGGTAAGGGGATAGTGCTTGAAGCCTTTCCTGAATGTGAAGCAGGTAAGGGGATAGTGCTTGAAGCCTTTCCTGAACGTGAAGCAGGTAAGGGGATAGTGCTTGAAGCCTTTCCTGAATGTGAAGCAGGTAAGGGGATAGTGCTTGAAACCTTTCCTGAATGTGAAGCAGGTAAGGGGATAGTGCTTGAAGCCTTTCCTGAATGTGAAGCAGGTAAGGGGATAGTGCTTGAAGCCTTTCCTGAATGTAAAGCAGGTAAGGGGATAGTGTTTGAAGCCTTTCCTGAATGTGAAGCAGGTAAGGGGATAGTGCTTGAAGCCTTTCCTGAACCTGAAGCAGGTAAGGGGATAGTACTTGAAGCCTTTCCTGATAGTGAAACTTTAGGCCAACAAACCATTTGATCAGGAACGTCTCTAGGGGCTTTCTCGTTGCTTAATACAGCTGGAAAGGTGCATTACAGAGTGGCTCTTGCTCTCAACAACTGGTCAGATTAGAACTACACAAAGAAGGAAGATAACTTCTTTTGAGCCGATGACATCCATTTAGATAAGTTGCCCTAACAGCAGGACTTTCTGACTACTACTACGTGCTAATTTAAAGAGAAGGAATTATCAACTCAGGGCTCAAGATCCCTGACTTCATTCTCATTTTGGAGTGAGGTATTGGCTACACTGCATGCTGTGGGAGAGACTTGCTGACCAAATGTGATAATACCATACTTTTTTGAATTTAACTTCAGCAATTTTTCAGCACACCACTTGTTTATAGCTCCATAGGTAAATACTAGGTTAGCTGCCCTTGCAGGCCATTTTAAGCCTAGCCAATTTCTCTTTTTGTGCTCAAAATAACCTATCCCATTTTGTGTTATATTGGTCTTACCCCTCTCACAGTCAGTAATTATATATTACCCCTAATGACTGGGATCATATCATAGATAATTTGAGGGGACCCATGCATGGAATAAAACATTTAGGAGCTCTGTTTACAAGAATTACTTGCTGCTGTTATGTGTGGGTATCAGAAAGGGGTTTGACAATAATGTCTATTTTCCAGTTATCTGCAAACATAGGTTCTGACTCCCATTTTGTTAATCAGAGAAAATTGATTCCAAAAAGGGAACATCCAGTCCTTAGCCGTAGATACACCACTAGTAACCTTCATGCTTTCTAAGGGGGTATCTGTCACCTTCACTATATACGTAGCTTTCAGCTAATTGTCACCTCGATATGTGCGGATCTTCTTTTAAGGCACTTAGTTTTTCAATGCCATAATGATACATAGTGTTGAATACTTTGCCAGATCCAAGTAGGTTTGTGAATAGAATGACCACTATCTAAAAGTCTGTGTGACCTTCCCATAAAGTTAACTAAACTGAGTAGGCAGGATTTTCCTTTATCAAAGTCAACATGATGTGAGTGTAGCCTAATAAGTGATTTTGTTATCAGAGTCTGCAAGATCAAAAATGTTGCTTTCTGTGGCTTTGTAAATCAGACTAGTCCGTCCCGTGGGCCTATAATGAAATTATGCTTTCTGTGGCTTTGTAAATCAGACTAGTCCGTCCTGTGGGCCTATAATTTCCTGAGTCAGTGGCGGAACTGTACTTTGTCATAGGTCAGTTACAAGTAAGCAACTTATAGCTACACTTACATTAAACAATTCAAGGAGGGGCTAAACAAGGGTATGTTTGAGGCTGTTTACAAGGCATCCAGATAAAGTATGGACAGTATGACATCCTTCAGTTTATGTTCCTTTGTGATATTAGGAGGTATAAGGGATTCAGAGATTTGTGGAATTAAGATAGTTTTCCTGGGGTAAAATTAGCACTGAATTTCTCTGCAGTATATTTGTTGTGTCTACAGGGTTTGAATGGGTGGTCTTATTTAAGGTAAGTTCATAGCACTGGCAGGTGTTATTTCTTAGCTTGCTAATGTAACAAAAGGTGTTGTCCTTGGTTTCAGAAACTAATGTGAGTTCATGATTTGCCTTTCTAGCCCTGATAATTTAGTTCCTTACCACTATTCTTGTTGCAAGTTTAAATATGAGGAATTTCAGCTCTGAATATGACCTTTGATCTCAAACCATGAGTAGGTCACAAACAACTGAATTAGGTCCTTCTCAGTGCTAAACCAAGATCTAAAACCAGATTGTGTGGGTCAGAGACCACAGCCCTAGTCAAACAGGTAGCCACGCCATCTTGTCACACAAATAATTACGCAAGTAATTATTCCAACTTCTACGGAAGTAAAGATTAAATCAATGAAATGCTTTTTGTTAGTATGACTTTGTGACATTAAGTAGCAGTCTCTGTCATTTATTTTTCAGCTTTAATTCTGAATGAGTTTTAAACTGCAGTCCATGGAATGGATACTTTGCTGTTTGCCGTCATTCCAGTGTCAACTCGTGTTTCTTTGTGCCTTATGGTTCTGCACTATATGAAAGGATGAATATAGTGCAGATCATTTACTTGTATTAAAATGATTAATAAAAATAAATGTAAACACCCCTTGAGGACAAGGAGAGGGACTCCTGAACAGTGAAAATGCAGTCAAATCTTGTCTCAGCCGACTGAAAATTAAATTAGTATTTGTATGGGCTAATTATACAAAGAAACACTGACATCCTTGTACAGAGATGTCTCATAAGAAAAGGGAACATGTCAGCAGTTCACTGACATGACAAAAGATTTCATTAACTTTGCAACACTGCTGAGCATCAGTTTCAATCAGATCTGGAGAAGAATTTGGCTTAATATATCCAAGTAGGAAGTGTTTAAATTCGCTTTTTCTAAACGCCATTCCTTCTGCCATGCCTGTCACCATCTAAAAAATTACAAAGCTACAGAGAATATTAGGCTCTGGAAGCAACTTTCATTTTATGTTTGTATTTTATTTATTTACTTTTTCTGGCTCAGTTTGCTTTAGGTCTCTACATAGCATGCATGTTCTGTGCTGGAATAATTTGGTGTTCGTCTAACTCGCACTACAGTTGTTAGCACCCTGACATTTAAAAATTCCGTTAAAAATTTTGAAGACTGTTTCTAACTTGCTATGTAGGCGCTGCCTGGAATGTAAGCCATCCACACCCTCCCACTCATGCAAGAAAGGACAGAGTGCTTTGCCCTTATTCCTCAGGCATAAATCTGCCAGATGCTTGAACACAGAATTTAAAGCTTCTCTTTCAGCAGCCTTAAAGAGTTTTACTGAAGCCAGTCTAGGCATGAAAAGAATTTTATGATAAACAGAGGAGAGAATGCACAAAGACTCAAGAGTATGATTCAATAACTGTGTGTGTGTGTGTGTGTTTGTGTTTTATCATCTTTCCATACCTTGCACAAAACGTAGTGAAAACATATGACATGTGGGTGTAACAGTATTATATATGCAGAGAGAAATTACATGATTTGTGTTTCAGTGTCCTGACATCATTCTGTGCAGGAATAACATTTTGATATATGACAGGCTGTATACTTGACCACTGTTATGTCAAGAAATACTCGGTCAAACATTCATTTTTCACTCCATCTGCATAGTTCATATTCCCATTTCTTGCTTCCATTAATAAATTGTTGTCTTACCCTGGTGATTACACCACATAACTTAATAATGTGTATTAATACCAGGATGTGTGTTCTCCAGTTGGAGAATGGTGTGCTAGGAAAAGCTTAGAGCTTTTCAGGATCTATGATCCTCACCCATCCATGGTATAACTACTGAATCAGGAAATGAAAGGGCACACACTTTTTCAATTTCACAAAAAGTGTCCAGTGTGAATGTCATCAAATATTTACCTGTACATTCCCAGAAATATCTGGCTACTACCCACAACTGCCCTTACTTTCTGCTTCAAAAACTACAAATGCTACTCTTCCTGTTCTTATGAGTCTTACTTATTTCTTACAACTAGATCAAAGATGTCGCTACAAAACAGAATAAACTTTGGAGATATTTGTAAGCTGGAAAAGTTAGACTTCCTCAGATACATACCTAGATTTATCCATTCACCTCTTAAATTCTGCCAGTTTGCATTTTTTCCCATTTTGTACCTAAAGAGAGTTCCTTACGTGTTCTATGACAAATATAAGAAGATGATTTTTTTTTCTTATTTTATCCTTTGGTGATCAGCTTAACCCCACTGATCAGGTAGCCTTTCTTCAGGGGAGACCCCAAGTGGTACTACAAAAGGAGATTCGGACAGATCACCAGGGAACTTCACTTCCTCCTTACCTTTTCAGTAGATGCCACGGGATCTTTTGTGCTCCTTTTCAGTAGGTGCCACGGGACTTTTTGTGCTCCTTTTCAGTAGGTGCCACTGGATCTTTTGTGCTCCTTTTCAGTAGGTGCCACAGGATCTTTTGCGCTCCTTTTCAGTAGGTGCCACGGGATCTTTTGTGCTCCTTTTCAGTAGGTGCCACGGGATCTTTTGTGCTCCTTTTCTGTAGGTGCCATGGGATCTTTTGTTTCAGTAGGTGCCATGGGATCTTTTGTGCTCCTTTTCAGTAGGTGCCATGGGATCTTTAGTGCTCCTTTTCAGTAGGTGCCATGGGATCTTTTGTGCTTACTTACTGCACTGGAACGTTTCCTTTCTAGATGGACCAATGTCATAGTCAGAGATCAAAAATCAGCTCTAGTTTGAAAATTATACAATTGCTTGTAAAAAATGGTTCCGGATAATTCCATGAACCAGTATTTTGAAATTATACAGTTGTTTCTAAAACTGATTATGGATAGTTCTATGAAACAGGAATGTCTTTTATTCCCATCTGGTTATTACTGTTCTCCAAACAACAATGTTTATGCCGTGCTTATCTTCTTACCGGGCTACAGTAAATAGGTTCATAGGTGAGTACTAAGATAACTGCCCTGAACGACCATTATAAGTCTAGCCAGTAACCGAAGGTCAGTATCAAACCCTGTATTTTGCATCTGTGAGCTGAAGGCCTTATTTTGTTCTTTCTCCTGACTTGCATCAGTTTCAGTAATAGCATTAAACTTATAATATTTCTCAAGGCCAAAACGTACCCTTTACTTCATGTCAGCATGGTCATCCTACCATAATCGTAGCTCTGTGTTTATGGAATAAACCTCCCTAGCCTAAAGTTATGTGGCCTGAGGCAATGGCTGCCTTTCTGCCCTGATTAGATGCTCCACTTCCTATTAATTAGACCTAGCTTCATTCATTTAAAGTCTCTTTTCTACAAAGATTCAAAGACTCAGCTTGTGTGAGTTTACAACCTCTAACAACTGCACTGTTTTAGTACGTAAGACTATTGTCAGTGGACCTATCTTTATATTATACCCAATGTTTCTTTGTACTCTAACAACCTCTAAATTATTGTCTACATGTTTCAATTATAGATGGATCAATATCTTGGCTTAATTATTAGATAACTTCAGTGTACTAGCAAGGACTAGACAGTTCGCACCGTTGCATGTTTTTCAACTCTCCCTAGACAGCAACTTTCACTGGTATAAGACACTTACTGGAGGCTAACTCATTCCCTTGGTGGGAACTAACCTTTGCTGTCTTACAGGGATTAAAACTGTGGAAACTAGGACTTATCACACACATTAACTGACAACCTCGTATAGTGTACCTGTTTTGACAGCGTTTAGATGGAACAAACTGAAATAAGAGTCAGTTATCTCTTCTCTCATTTAACCCCGTTTGGTTAACTGTCATAGAATGTTGCTGTTTATCTTAGACCTAACACATACAGAGCCCTTTATTGTTCTCTGAGCAAACTTATTATTGATATATCATTAGAAAGTTTAATTCATTCTGTCATGGAAAGGGTGGTATGTTCCTGACATAAAGGATACAGGGTAGGTGCCCCCATTCAAGGTTTCAGCCAGATTATCTGGCTAGCTGTTAGCAATTATGATTACTGCAGTATAACACATTAGGATTTTAATTTCACTGGTTGTCACATATTTTTTAATACTTGTTGCCCCATCTAAACATGGCAAATAGCATCTACCTTATCACATCACAGACAGAATGATGTACTAACTGTTATACATAGTCGGGGACAAGATTTATATAAAACGTTTGTATCAGTTAAGCACTAGTCACATAGGACAGGAGTACAGCACATAAAGCTATAATCTATTAGCTATAGGAGTGCAGTACATAAAGCTATAATCTGTTAGCTATAGGAGTACAGTACATAAAGCTATAACCTATTAGTTACAGGAATACAGCACATAAAGCTATAACCTATTAGCTATAGGAATACAGCACATAAAGCCATAACCAATTAGCTATAGCAATACAGCACATAAAGCTATAACCTATTAGCTATTAGGAATACAGGACATAAAGTAATAACCTATTAGCTATAGGAGTACAGCACATAAAGCTATAACCTATTAGCTATAGGAATACAGCACATAAAGCCATAACCTATTAGCTATAGGAATACAGCACATAAAGATATAACCTATTAGCTATAGGAATTCAGCACATAAAGCTAAAACCTATTAGCTATAGGAAAACAGCACACAAAGCCATAACCTATTAGCTTTAGGAGTACAGCACATAAAGTTATAACCTATTAGCTATAGGAATACAGCACATAAAGCTATAACCTATTAGCTATAGGAATACAGCACATAAAGCTATAATCTGTTAGGTGTAGGAATACAGCACATAATGCTATAACCTATTAGCTAAAGGAATACAACACATAAAGCTATAACCTATTAGCTATAGGAAAACAGCACATAAAGTTATAACCTATTAGCTATAGGAGTACAGCACATAAAGCTATAATCTATTAGCTATAGGAATACAGCACATAAAGCTATAATCTGTTAGGTGTAGGAA